>NC_060123.1:184950915-185253800 GCF_021461395.2 Schistocerca americana
AATTATTATTTTCCGCTCTAACCCCGGACATATGACAAGCCTAGAGATAATCTACTTACTGACATCATGGTATATCTACGAACACTACCAGAATCTGATGATGCTGATTTACGTTATCTGATTAAAAGTGTCCGGACACCCTTCTTAGGTGTCACGAGTGGCGGGTGTGCCAGTACAGAACAGGTGAGGAGTACTGTCAATTGAGAAGCAATAACAGCAAAATAGGACGGTCAGGATCGTTTAATAATTTAAAAAAAAATAGTAGGGTTATCTCTTCGCCATCGAGGCCGTTAGAGAAGGAGCACAAGCTCGGTTTGTTACAGGAATGGGAAGAAAATCAGCATTGCCGTTTCAAAGGAACCATCCCATCCTTTGCCTGGAACGATTCAGGGAAATCACGGCAAACCTAAATTTGGATGGCCGGATGCGGAATGAACCGTCGTCCCCCAGAACGCCATTCCAGTGTACTGACCCTGCACCATGTAGCTTCGACCGAGCGCAGTGGTTAGCACACTGGACTCGCATTCGGGAGGGTGTCGGTTCAAACCCTCATCCGGTCATCCTGATTTAGGTTTGCCATGATTTCCCTAAATCGTTCCAGGCAAAGGATGGGATAGTTCCTTTGAAAGGGCATGGCCAACTTCCTTCCCCCTTCTCCCCCAATGCGATCGGACCGATAACCTCGCTGTTAGGTCCCCTCCCCCGAATCAACCAACCAACGAACATCGCTCGGTCAGTAGCTTCGAACGTGGACTACTCACTGGATTTCACCTCAGTAATGAATCCATCCGCGACATTTGTACCTTTCTAAAGTTGATCAAGTCGACTATTGGTGATGTGATTGTGAAGTACAAACGTGAAGGAACAACTACAACTAAATGGAGACAAGCCAGACCTCATGTGCTGACGGTAATGTGCCTTCCAACATTGTAGAAGATGGCTGTACAAAACCGCATGAAATCAGCGGAAGGAACCACCTGTGACTTTCAAACTACTGCCTACATCTAGTAAAAAGACTTTTAGTGATGGATTAAAAAGAATGAAGTGAAACGGTAGAACATCTGCTCATAATCCACATATTTCTGTTGTCAATGCTGAGACCCTTGAGGTGGTGTACAAGACGACGCTAATGGAAAGTGGATGACTGGCAACATGCGAGTTTTAGTGATGAATCACATACACCTCATTCCCTATGGATGGAAGGGTCTGGGTTTGGAGAACGTTACCTGCGGTCAAGTGTAGTGCCAATCACTGTACAGAGGGGGTAGTGTTGCGGTGTGTCGGTGTTTTTCGTGGTTAGAGTGTGGTCCCTTATTGCGCTTCAAGAATGATAAATGTGGAAGGAAATGAACACATTTTGCAGAATTTTGTTCTGCATAGAGTGGATTGTTCGTATCAGTATGATAATGCACCCTGTCATAATCCAGCATCTGTGAGACAACGCTTTCTGAGCAACATTCCTGAAACAGACTGGCTTATTCAGAATCGCGATATAGACATAATGGAAGAGCTATGGGATGAGTTAGAACATCGAATTCACTCCAGGCCTCAGCGTGGAAGCGTCCCCAGTAGAGCGAAAGCCGTCACAAAGGCGGTGGATACACTTTGTATTAATGTCCACTGTTAAGTGTCCCGATTACTTTGATTATTTAGTGTATGAGATTTGGGTCATCAGTTCCTCACTGCTTTGATGGGGCCTGCCAGTGGCAACCTTTTTCTCTCAGAGAAGCACTTAACACACTACACGTTCAGTTTATTTGTTAGACACATCCCAGTATTTGTCTTCCCCCACAGTTTTTATCTTCTACATCTTCCTAAAGTACCATGGAAGTATTTATTGGTGTCTTAACGCGTGAGCTAACACCCTGTCCCTTCTTCTTATCAATGGTTTATGCATATCCCTCTCTTCTCGATTCTGCGCGGAACCTCCTTACTTCTTATCTTATCAGTCCACTTTATCTTCAGTATCCTTCTGTCCTTCACCACATCTCAAACCCTTCGATTTCGTTTACCTCTGGTTTCCCACACTCCGCGAATCACTTCCATACAATCCTGTACTCAGAATCTACATTCTAAGAAATGTCTTCCTAAAATGAAGACCTATGTGTAATACTGCTGGACTTGTTCTTTTTCTCTACGATTGACCCCTTTGTCTGCGCTAGTATCCTCTTATGTCATCCTTGCTTCATACGTCACATGCTATTTTGCTTCCAAGGCTGCAGAATTCCTTCATTTCGTCTACTTTGTGATCCTTAACTTTTATGTTGACTTTGACTTTACTCCCATCTCTGCTACTCCCCAAATCTTTCCTCTTTCTTTGGTTAACTCTCAGTCCAAAGCGTATTCTCTTTAGACTGATCATTTGATTCAACAGATCCTGCAATTCTTTCCCGGATTCACTGAGGACAGCAAGGCCACCAGCGAATACTTTAATCCGGCTAGTAAACCTTCTTTTCTTCAGTTAAAACTTCTGGGCTGAGAGGCCATGGTCGATGTATAAAATTTCCACCTGACGTTTCGTCCCATCTGCGGGAGACATCTTACGAGGTCGTCCGGACGACCTCATGAGATGTCTCCCGCAGATCGAGACGAAACGTCAGGTGGAAATTTTATACATCGACCACGGCCTCTCAGTCCGGAAGTTGTAACTGAAGACAACACCGGCCGTGAAAGCCTACATTGTATGATTAAACCTTCTTTTATTTGCATCATTACTTCTTCGACGTACAGATTGAATAACAGGGCGAAAAACTATATCCCTGCCGATCCCCTTTCTAATCTGAGGATTTCGTTCTCAGTCTTCGATTCTTATCATTCCCTGTAGCTTTTTGTACATTTTCTATAGTGCCTGTCTTTTCGTAGGGCTTACACCTCTTTTACTCATTATTGCACGATTTTACTTTGTCGAATAAAATGTCATACAAACTCGAGATGTCATACTTACTATCTTTCAAAATGGGCCCTACTTATTGTTTCAGACACACTCACAGTCTATGGCACAATCACAAGCAGTTTCGACCTAGTTAGGTCATCTTCAGATGGGACTGGTAACATATGGCATTTGATGAATAAAACATTCATCACATGCACTGAGTTTGACGACAAATACGAAGTTTTCGTGAATGAAACAAAGAAATAAACGTTATGTAAATTTCAAGGTCTTAATTTACCAGACTTCAGTCATCACTTAAATGAATCTAAATTTTGAGACTGTCAAACCCACTTTAAATTTATGCTGATATGCTTGGACAGATGTATCATTTGATCTAGCTCACTATATGACACAGCTGCTCATTTTGTATTGACAGTGGCAGTGTTTGAGTAACGTTTCAGTACATATTGTAAAGAAATATTGCCTCTTCAGAGCAGTATAAAACTATCATGATAGTGTATGATTCGTAATATAAGACTGTAGCATGACAGTCAAATATCGTATCGCGATTTTTGTTTCAGTTCTGGCTCTATTAGACGATCATTTATTCTGTGAGCGTGGTACCTCTCTGGGAGCGGAAAGCAATTTGATTTCTCGCAGGAAGGGAGTACCCTAGGGAAATGTATTCTCTCCCTACATAAGTGATCTGTACCGTGGGTGAGGATGAGTAACAACCTGCAGCAGTTTGCTGATGACGATGTTGTTTACGGGAAGGTGTGTCGCTGTCGCAGAAATATACACATTTCTGTCACAGCGCAACAAACCAATGACGTTTGTTTCAGTGCGGGTGTGCCAATATAGTCCGAACTCGTATGGGAATCAATAATTTGCGAGTAGGAGTTTAATAGACGAGGGACACTGCATTGCAGTATGATATGTTGGAAATTTGAAACGCTCAGGGATCGGGCCCGGTTGCTGATACCGTTAAGGCAACCGCTCGTGAGAAACGGTAAATCCGAATTCGAGAATTCTGGTACAAATTTTCAACTTCCACCATTGCATCACCACTATGTCCTCTGTGGCTGAAAGTCACAAATTCCCACCCATCCCTTACCTTTCTTTCCCTGTTCTCTATTGCATACAAATATAGAGAGACCTTCTTCCCTCGCTCCGTTTGCGAGTAGACCAGGAAAGGAAATGATTAGTAGTGGTTCAAAAATGGTTCAAATCGCTCTAAGCACTATGGGACTTAACATCTGAGGTCATCAGTCCCCTAGGCTTAGACCTACTTAAACCTAACTAACCTAAGAACATCACACACATCCATACCCGAGGCAATATTCGAACCTGCGACCGTAGCAGCAACGCGGTTCCGGAGAGAAGCTTCTAGAAATTAGTAGTGGTGCAAGGGACCCTCTGCCATTCACCATACGCTTGCTTGAGGAGTATGTGTGTAGATGTAGATGTGGATGCTCAGCAGTGTAGCATTTCATCAGCAAATGCTGTGCTCAAAAGCGGGGAAAGGCAGACTCCTTGGCGGCACCTAGTTTTCGTGATGTTCTGTTTCCCGAAATTTTATTGTGGTCACATCCTATCACTAACCTTTCGCAACAGGCGGGGTCCCTCTAGCCGTCGCACCCGGCAACTGGCAATTGGTTTTGATCACCTGACGATTTTACTAGAGCAAATAAGAAGAAATAAAAGTTTTGTATTCACGATACTGATTTACATTTTCAGATTCCTAATTTCCTACAACTTGTTCCTGATTAGGAGACCCTTCAATAACAAATATGAGGGTCGTTCAATAAGTAATGCCCCACACTTTTTACAAAGAACGTCCTTGTTGGTGCTTCACATTTGATGTTTGTCCTGTGCGCCGGTTAAGTTTCTAACCATTCTGGCAGATGCCAGAGCCGTAGTACAGCTTCAAAATGGGGTCCACATACGACTCACGTTACAGGCAGCTTGCTGTTATTGAATTCTTGTGAGCAGAAAAAGAAACCGTGTTCAACATCCGTAAACATTTGTGTGGAGGGCATGGCGATGCTGAAGTTGACAGGAGCACAGTTGGGCGATGGGTAAAGAAAGATACAGTCTCATGAAATGCAGAACCAGAGCTCCATGATCAGCCACGCTCGGAACGTTCTCTCACAGCCACTGCTACAGACGTGCTGAATCGTGCGGATGCTATTACACTACTGGTCATTAAAATTGCTACAGCACGAAGATGACGTGGTACAGACTCGAAATTTAACTGACAGGAAGAAGATGCTGTGATATGCAAATGATTAGCTTTTCAAAGCATTCACACAAGGTTGGCGCCGGTGGCGACACCTACAACGTGCTGACATGAGGAAAGTTTCCAATCGATTTCTCATACACAAACAGCAGATGACCGGCGTTGCCTGGTGAAACGTTGTTGTGATGCCTCGTGAAGGTGGTGAAATGCGTACCATCACGTTTCCGACTTTGATAAAGGTCGGATTGTAGCCCATCGCGATTGCGGTTTATCGTATAGCGACATTGCTGCTCGCGTTGGTCGAGATCCAATGACTGTTAGCAGAATATGAAATCGGTGAGTTCAGGAGGGTAATACGGAACGCCGTGCTGGATCCCAATGGCCTCGTATCACTAGCTTTCGAGATGACAGGCATCTTATCCGCATGGCTGTAACGGATCGTGCAACCACATCTCGATCCCTGAGTCAACAGATGGGGACGATTGCAAGACAACAACAATCTGCACGAACAGTTCGACGACGTTTGCAGCAGCATGGACTATCAGCTCGGAGACCATGCCTGCGGTTACCCTTGACGCTGCATCACAGACAGGAGCGCCTGCGATGGTGTACTCAACGACGAAGCTGGGTGCACGAATGGCAAAACGTCATTTTTTCGGATTAATCCAGGCTCTGTTTACAGCATCATGATGGTCGCATCCGTGTTTGGCAACATCGCAATGAACGCACATTGGAAGCGTGTATTCGACATCACCATACTGGCGTATCACCCGGCGTGATGGTGTGGGGGGCCGTTGGTTACACGTCTCGGTCACCTCTTGTTCGCATTGACGGCACTTTGAACAGTGGACGTTACATTTCAGATGTGTTACGACCCGTGGCTCTACCATTCATTCGCTCCCTGCGAAACCTTACATTTCAGCAGGATAATGCACGACCGCATGTTGCAGGTCCTGTACGGGCCTTTCTGGATACAGAAAATGTTCGACTGCTGCCCTGACCAGCACATTCTCCAGCACATTCTCACCAACTGAAAACGTCTGGTCAATGGTGGCCGAGCAACTGGCTCGTCAAAATACGCCAGTCACTACTCTTGATGAACTGTAGTATCGTGTTGAAGCTGCATGGGCAGCTGTACCTGTACACGCCATCCAAGCTCTGTTTGACTGAATGCCCAGACGTATCAAGGCTGTTATTTCTGCCAGAGGTGGTTGTTCTGGGTACTGATTTCTCAGGATCTATGCACCCAAATTGCGTGAAAATGTAATCACATGTCAGCTCTAGTATAATATATTTGTCCAATGACTACCCGTCTATCATCTGCATTTCTTCTTGGTGTAGCAATTTTAATGGCCAGTAGTGTATTTGCGCCAACCGGCGCATCATAACTCAACAGTTGGTTCTACAATTGTCGGTAAGCATTGGATGTGTGTCTGCATTGGAAGTGCGTCTCTCGAATATTCGAAGAGGTGCTCACGATGGGTTCCACAAATGCTCACAGCGGACCACGAGATTCAAGGAAAGGCCATTTCATTTGAATTGTTGGAGCATTTTGAGGCCGACCGAGAGGCCTTTCTGTCACGGGTCGTTACGGTGAGTGAACAGAATCCAGCAGACATCTTACTCCAGCACGATAATGCACTCCCACACTCAGTCTGAGAACCAGGGAACACATCGCAGAATTTGGTAGGACATCATTGCCTCATCCACCCTACAGTCCAGAATTGGCTCTCTCGGACTTCCATCTCTTTGGGCCGGTTAAAGATTCTCTTCGGGGAACACACTTTGAAGATGACGAGAGTGCCAGTCATGCAGCGAAAACTTAGCTACGCCTACAGGACAAGAGATTTTACCAGCAGGGAATACATGGAAATACATGCTCTTCCACAACATTGGCGTACGGCCGTAGAACGTGATGGAGACTACGTAGAAAAATAGGACATGGACAAGACATGTTGATGTATATAGTCTGCACTGAGAAAAGAAAGTAGGGGATTACTTAATGAACGACCGACGTATAATCAGCTCCATTTTTAAATGTTGCTTCAGGGTGACGAGTTTCCGTTATGTGCGTGGGCCAAGTATTAGGTCCGAATATATGAGGAATCCAGAGTTCATAATGATTGAACAGCGCTCGCATGTTTCATAGCAGGATTAATCGGTGCGCAAGCTACTAAGCCTTATTTCGACATCTTCCAGGTATGTTACTGTGCTATTATTCATGTTGATTGTGTCATCAGATCCGTGAAGAAACACTTGCATTTAATTTCTGCACGCACTTAATCATAGTTGAGTATATGTTTTGTTTCACTAGTGATAGTCCTGTATAACTTGCTTCAATTAATGAAAAAGCTTAATTTTTCATTGTGAAGGGACAGGACTTTTTTCGGGATAAACTCAGAAGCAAACACGTAATTTTCAACGTATAAAATCTCTTATTGACCAGCTGTATTCCACAAGAACTTGTTATCTGTAGTATTCAATACTTTTGAAAACATTCATGTTGTGTAACTATACATTTGTTTCATCAGATCAAAAAGAAACTGAACACTGTGATGCCTTCTGTTCTAGAGAGACAAACACAAGAGGAGGCGAGTAGTCACGAACACACAAATTTATTGATAAACATGTACCACACTTACAATTCTCCTTTGACTATTTATCTGCCCTCTTTGGTGTATGGCAGTCCTTTATATTATGACTCATATACTGCCCACTTTGATTTTTGACAGTCCCATCTTTTATCTGGCTTACAGCATTTATCCTTCCTTTTCAACCCTTTTCTCCATACATCTTTACATTTACAGTACATTTGGTAATCTGAAACTCACATAAGTACATTAGCACACTGACACTGGTATATATACATTTACAAAGATTTGTTACATTTGGAATAAAATAGTTTCAGCAAAGGATACAGCACATTTACTGTAAATTGCTCTCTGAGTGTACTTAGGTCACTCACTCCTAGGAACATACAGTTTCAGGTCCACAACATTTCTTACACCTAAAGGTCTTTTGGATTTTGGGTAGATCAGGTAGTAAGCATTATCGTGTGGAATGTTCTGTATTATATACGGTCCATTATAAATATATTTAAATTTGGAAATTTCATGGTTCAGTTCACTAGATTTTTCGTGGGTTTTTAAAAGAACATAATCTCCAATTTTAAATTTTGAAACTTTCAGATTTTTATTGTGTCTTTTAGATCTAGATTCAGCTTTTTGCTTTGCCCTTTTTCTGACTAATTCTTTCTTTTGACTCAACCCCAAGCTTGTACAAGGTGGAAACTCTAGTTTTTCCACAATTAAACTTTTACTTCTGCTGTTTAACAAAATGTCTTCCGGTCGGAACCCAGTAGTTTCATGATGTAAGGAGTTCTTGACATTCTCAAAGTCCGATATAAATCTGCCCCAGACTCTAAATCATGCCCCTTCCTATTTTTTCCACAACGCACCTTGGTCGACTGTGACATCGTCCCAAGATACGTTCCTGACCTGTGAACCATTTATATCTGGTGGCTTTTTCGGTTTCTGTAGTTCAAAGTCTTTACTTACTAGAACTCTTTGCAAAATAGACACTGAGTCGTCAGGTGGTTCTTTCTTTCTTTGTTCAGTCTCAATATCTGGGTTTTGTTTTGAAACTACGTCATCATTAGGTACAATATCGCAATTAGCTGTATCCCCATTATTTTCACTAATACCGAAATATTCGTCATCTGAACTATCGTCAGAATCCGACCATTCCGGATCGCTTTTAGGTTCTAACATAAAAGCTTTTCTGAGACAGGCACTAAGTTCTTCCTCTGCATTTTCATCAGGCTTTGATTTTAACTCAGTATCTTCTTTTGGCAAAACGGCCTCATTATCGGCTTTACTCACATTCACTGTTACTTCATATTTAGTGTAATCCTCGTGGACTTCAATTACTTTTAGGTAATTACGTGCCCCTTCCCCACGGTGCCTTTCGGTAGCAGCTTGTACTATTGGCGGATCATTAACAGAAGTTACTTCCTCGTCAATGCTTAGGATTTCATCCTCCAATTCCTTCCTATCTTTAACCTTCGTCCTATCGACAGCACGCGTACTTTGCGCGGCGCTATTTACTCTCTCCTCTTTAAACTCGGGCCACGCCACCTTATCGACGTCCCTACTATTTCCTTTTCCACTAATTAACTTCCTTGCCTCATACTCCTTCTTAAAATCCTCCCACTCACATTGCTTGAGGCCCTTGTACAGATCGTCGATCTGCACACGCCAATCACTTACTTCTGCTAATTCATTCTCGCTATTTACTTCATTACTAACACTGCTAACCGCACCTCTCTGTATATCCACTGTTTTATCTACTGTTTCCTTCGCCACGGAATTACCACTCGTAATGCATTCACCAGTTCTTACGGCTATGTTCGTACCTAATGCTGCCGCATTGCTAGCGGCTTCTCTCTGAACAGCTGTTCTGCTAGGCTGGGCCGTTGACCTCTGATGCTCCACTCGCCTGTTAACATGTAGCACTCTGCGCAGCGAAGATGTCATCTGTGTGCGTACCTGACGCTTGTTCCGCAACGACACGTTGCGTCGTTCCACGCCTGTCTCTAACCTGTCTCATGATTTTACTGTCAGTCTGGTAACATTTCTTAAATCGGGGCCGGTATGTACTGTCCGCTTCCGTTTGGCCCGCAACGTTCGCGGAAATCAGTTTCCCGCGTCGTTATTATTTTTCGCGGTGTACCCTCTACCGCGAACTAGATAACTTCCTCTTCCTCTGCCTCTACCTCTCTGTATCATATTGACGCGAAACCCATCGCCGTCATTTCTCTCGTCATTATTACGATAATTTATGTTACCAAAATTTTGATAATTGGCACGACTTTCGCGCCAGTGGTCTTCGTCTTCGACCCTTTCGAGAAATGCTTGGAGGCTGCGATGATTGCTTCCCACGTATCTCTTTGAATCTTCTGGAAGCTTTTTATATAGCTCCCAGATGATTTCTGAATCGGATCTTCTTCTTCTTAAATGCGTTAACTTCCGGTACCAATATTCGCAGAAATCTTTCAAAGAATTCCTGCCCCTGTTATCATGAAGTTTGGCCATGATAAACTCGCGCCACAAATGATCCTGTTTTTGTTCGGACCAATATTCTTCCGTAAACTTTTGCTTAAATTCTTCGAACGTCATTCGTTCGGTATTCATATTAATTCCCCAGCGCTTAGCGTCACCTGCTAAGGCGCTAATTACTACGTTTATCTTTTCCTGATCAGACAAGTGTTCAGGAAATATCCTCTCGCAATTTTTGATGAAATCTAACGGATGCCATCCGTTATGTTTCTTGGCGGGATCGAAGCGTTCCTCACCTTCCAATAGCTTCGTAAGTGGTGTGCCATCATAGACAACACCAGGCCTATCTTTAATTTTACTCGCATGATCGAAAATTTTGCCTTGAATTTTCGAAGTATTTTGTTCACATTTTTGTACACATCCGGTAACTTTTTCACCTAAATCTCTTTCAGTGTCTGAAACTGCCTTTTTCAACTGTGAGATTCCGTGTTGACATTCGTTTACGATCTCAGTTTTAAGACCGAAAACCTTTTCGTCTACTTTTGTTTCAACCAGAGGCTCCTCTTTTTCTTGGATGTTGAGAATTTCAACATCAAACCTACTGTTAATGTTGTCAATTTCCCCCTGCATAGTAGCCATATTTTTATTAATTGTGTCAATTTCAAACTTCATAGTATTTACTACAGAGCTTAAACTACCCACTTTTTGTTCTACCTGTTCTATTTGTTTACTAATTTTAATTCTTTGCTCTTCGACCTGTGCTTTAACCTGACCAACTTGTGTTTTAAGCTGCTTGTCAACGTGTGTTGTAAGCTGATTAATTTGTGTTTTAAGCTGCTCATCAACATGTGTTTTAAGCTGACTAACCTGATTACTGACTTGTTTCTGAAGCTCATCATTCTGCGTTTTGAGCTGCTCGGCAATGTGTATTTTAAGCTGATTATTCTGTCCTGCAATTTGTTTGGTTAATTGTTCAAATAAATCGTTCATGCTTAAAATTTTCACACTGTTTTGTTCTACGGAATCGGTGTGTTCCGATCCTACTTCAAAAGTTTCTTTCGGTTCTTTCTTTATCTGTGGAGAATCAAACATGTCAGTGGATTCTTTCACGTACCCACTATCGTCTACAAAGTCATCCTCTACTTCCTGTTTTATTCCTTGCTGTGTTCGAGACGATCTCGACATTTCAATCTGTTCGTTAACATGTTCGTGATATTGTATGTACGCCAATTGTCTGCCGCTAACGCCATCTGTTATCTGGCCGCTTAAACTCCTGCTATTGCCATGCGCATCTTCCATTACGCTCGGCACATCTACTGTGGCTACGTTCTTGTCCATACTGAACGCAAATTACACCCCACTACCGTACTTGACGTTCACTGCTATTTATTTTTACTAAATATTATTGCAATTCGTGCCACTGAACATCCACTGTTCGGTATTCACATTAATTTGTGACCGACAACAACTGGATGTCCTGTCACCGGGAGCCACTTGTAACGCTGCGCTATTGCACACGATACTCTTTAAAGCCTGTACTATGGTAAGTTGACGGGCTTCACCTTAAGAGAAAGGATTTTTGTATAGATTTTGACCGCGTGTACCTGAATGGAGGCAAATCAGACTTACACCCATTCAGTAATAACAATGATACGTCAAGCAAGTCCGAGGTGCAACCACACGTTAGTACGGACAAGAAACAACACAGCAGATGCTACCAAATTGTTAATAATACGGTCGCCAGCCTAATTAGGCATTAACTGAGTTTCTTCCCTGTATAAGTGGATGTACGTTCAAGCATAACAACACGTAGTAACACTGCATAATATGGTAAATTTTAGAGCCAGAAAATCTACTGAACTAATAATTTCACTTTCTGTACTAATATGGACAAACCATAAATACACAACAATACTCTATAATGTTTACTACAAACTTCGTACTGTCTATAGATCTGATTAAAATCGGGCATAGGTTACCCTAGAAATAGCACTTTCGAAACACACATACAATGTCAATTTTGAAAAAGGTAAAACACTGATAAATTTTGGTTTTATATTGACTTTAACTTTGCTGGTCAAATCAGTTCAGTATACTTCAGAATTCAAATGAATAGAAAAGAAAGAGGGGGGGGGGGGGGACCCTGAAACTGTTATGATCACTGTATTGAAATTTTGATTATTGAAATCATTAAGCACTCAAGATTTCCAATATATGAGTTACTACTCTTTTTGTCTTATTTCCTGCTCATTTAACTACCACAATTTTTGTCTCAAATTAATTAAACTTCATTACTAAACCAATTTCAACATTATCCTCCAACTTTGTCAGACCTTTGTTATTTACCTATATATTCATTAACAACAAAGTTCTTTAAACATCATTCTAACATAGATAGGTCTGCAGGTAATTATTATTAACATAAACTTCATTTCGGGACACTCGGATTGCACAACATGCGGAAAGGACCCTGTCTAGGTTAGTTGTGAGGATAATTAAATGAAAGGACAGCTCTGGTAAAATTTAAGTTGTTATTGAACAGTATGGAACAAAAGTAACACTGGTCCACACGAATACAGTACTAAAAGTTTCAACCTGTTCGTATCGATGCGGCGGTCGGCAGGCAGCGAGATGGCGAGGCACAGGACACACATACAATCACTGCAATGGCTCTTGATGTATCGGCACTTTGATTCTTCTTAGCGTCGCAATTCTTTTCCATTTAGTGCCTATGGAATTTTGCCATGCTGTATAGGCGTCGGAAACGGCACATCCGAGGCTCAACGAAATCACGTTTTCCAGGAGAGCCTCCTCGATCCAGAACGTGTTTCTCAGACCGATGCCCAACTCCGACTACTACTGCTGAGCCCGTTATGCCGTGCAGCGCCCGTGTGTATTTTCCCGCGCTCGCCTGCCATCCACCTTTTACCGCTCCCCTACAGACAGGGTACTCACCAGAGGTTTTGCATTCTACATATTCCAATACATTGCCTACGTATGGACCAGACGCACAATTACAACTATAACATCTTACAACAGATTCAACGTTTCTTACATTTCAATTCTGTTACAATATTGTTTGACATTTGACATAAACATTAATATTCACATCGAAATTTGTTTACAGTTTTCTTAACACAATGACATGAAAAGAAAAAGAAATGAAATCAGAACATCGATTACACTAATTTATCGAAAATCAGAAGAAAAAAATTATTATATGTACAATAGTACAGCGTTGTTGTTGTTACAAAGTCTGTAGTCAACTTCAGATTATAGAAGGAACAAACGATGGAATCGTATGCATGCACTTCACTTACTGAAGTATCGCGGGTCCTACGGCAACGAAAATTTGCAAGTCGAAACGGATAGAAAACATTCTGTCTGATCTCATCTTGTAAGTCCGTGGAACAACAGTCCAGTGTGGCAGCTCACTCCTTGGCACAGCATAGGTAAAGGTCTTCCGGTTGCTGGCTCCGACGGAACTGCTATCCGGGTCTCGTGGACTGTCCCAAGAAATGAAAAAAAGTATCGCTTGCTCGGGTATCCAGAAAGATTAAGGTAGCTCTCGTCTGTCAAGTACATACTGTCGGTCTGGTAATCAAACAGTTTTGTCCATCTCGTGCATGCTGAACTTTGTAAGTGAAACCCACGAACGTCGTGGTTAAATTATTTGTCAGCATCTGTTAAATGCAGAGGAGAGAGCAGATGGGTGGAAAGAATACATTGAAAGCCACTATGAGGGTGAAGATTTTCTGATGTGATAGAAGAAGAAACAGGAGTCGATTGACAAGAGATAGGGGATCCAGTATTAGAATCGGAATATAAAAGAGCTTTGGAGGACTTACAGTCAAATAAGGCAGAAGGGATAGATAACATTCCATCAGAATTTCTAAAATCATTGGGGGAAGTGGCAACAAAACGACTATTCACGTTGGTGTGTAGAATATATGAGTCTGGCGGTATACCATCTGACTTTCGGAAAAGCATCATCCACACAATTCCGAAGACGGCAAGAGCTGACAAGTGCGAGAATTATCGCACAATCAGCTTAACAGCTCATGCATCGAAGCTGCTTACAATAATAATATACAGAAGAATGGAAAAGAAAATTGAGAATGCGCTAGGTGACGATCAGTTTGGCTTTAGGAAAAGTAAAGGGACGAGAGAGGCAATTCTGACGTTACGGCTAATAATGGAAGCAAGGCTAAAGAAAAATCAAGACACTTTCATAGGATTTGTCGACCTAGAAAAAGCGTTCGACAATACAAAATGGTGCAAGCTGTTCGAGATTCTGAAAAAAGTAGGGGTAAGCTATAGGGAGAGACGGGTCATTTACAATATGTACAACAACCAAGAGGGAATAATAAGAGTGGGCGATCAAGAACGAAGTGCTCGTATTAAGAAGGGTGTAAGACAAGGCTGTAGCCTTTCGCCCCTACTCTTCAATCTGTACATCGAGGAAGCAATGATGGAAATAAAAGAAAGGTTCAGGAGTGGAATTAAAATACAACGTGAAAGGATATCAATGATACGATTCGCTGATGACATTGCTGTCCTGAGTGAAAGTGAAGAAGAATTAAATGATCTGCTGAACGGAATGAACAGTCTAATGAGTACACAGTATGGTTTGAGAGTAAATCGAAGAAAGACGAAGGTAATGAGAAGTAGTAGAAATGAGGCGAGAAACTTAACACCAGGATTGATGGTCACGAAGTCAATGAAGTTAAGGAATTCTGCTACCTAGGCAGTAAAATAACCAATGACGGACGGAGCAAGGAGGACATCAAAAGCGGACTCGCTATGGCAAAAAAGGCATTTCTGGTCAAGATAAGTCTACTAATATCAAATACCGGCCTTAATTTGAGGAAGAAATTTCTAAGGATGTACGTCTGGAGTACAGCATAGTATGGTAGTGAAACATGGACTGTGGGAAAACCGGAACAGAAGAAAATCGAAGCATTTGAGATGTGGTGCTATAGACGAATGTTGAACATTAGGTGGACTGATAAGGTAAGGAATGAGGAGGTTCTACGCAGAATCGGAGAGGAAAGGAATACGTGGAAAACACTGATAAGGAGAAGGGACAGGATGATAGGACATCTGTTAAGACATGAGCGAATGACTTCCATGGTACTAGAGGGAGCTGTAGAGGGCAAAAACTGTAGAGGAAGACAGAGATAGGAATACGTCAAGCAAATAATTGAGGACGTAGGTTGCAAGTGCTACTCTGAGATGAAGAGGTTAGCACAGGAAAGAAATTTGTGGCGGGCCGCATCAAACAAGTCAGTACACTGATGACCAAAAAAAAAAAAAAAAAAAAAAGTGCAGAACAGGGAATCAGTGACCAAAAGGTCGTTGCAGCATCCCTGAATATGGACCTTAATAGGAATATAAAAAAGGGAGGAAGGTTTATCTGTTTAGCAAGAGTAATAGAAGGCAGATTTCAGACTACCTAACAAATCAAAACGAAAATTTCTGTTCCGACACTGACGATGTTGAGTGTTTATGGAAAAAGTTCAAGGCAATCGTAAAATGCGTTTTAGACAGGTACGTGCCGAGTAAAACTGTGAGGGACGGGAAAAACCCACCGTGGTTCAACAACAAAGTTATGAAACTACTACGAAAGCAAAGAGAGGTTCACTCCAAGTTTAAACGCAGCCAAAACCTTTCAGACAAACAGAAGCTAAACGATGTCAAAGTTAGCGTAAGGAGGTCTATGCGTCAAGCGTTCAGTGAATTCGAAAGTAAAATTCGATGTACCGACTTGACAGAAAATCCTAGGAAGTTCTGGTCTTACGTTAAATCAGTAAGTGGCTCGAAACAGCATATCCAGACACTCCGGGATGATGATGGCATTGAAACAGAGGATGACACGCGTAAAGCTGAAATACTAAACACCTTTTTCCAAAGCTGTTTCACAGAGGAAGACTGCACTGCAGTTCCTTCTCTAAATCCTCGTACAAACGAAAAAATGGCTGACATCGAAATAAGTGTCCAAGG
Source organism: Schistocerca americana (assembly GCF_021461395.2). NCBI lineage: Eukaryota > Metazoa > Arthropoda > Insecta > Orthoptera > Acrididae > Schistocerca > Schistocerca americana. The sequence continues at coordinate 184,967,087 of NC_060123.1, forward strand.
AATAGAAAAGCAACTGGAATCACTCAACAGAAGAAAGTCCACTGGACCTGACGGGATACCAATTCGATTCTACACAGAGTACGCGGAAGAACTTGCCCCTCTTCTAACAGCCGTGTATCGCAAGACTCTAGAGGAACGGAAGGTTCCAAATGATTGGAAAAGAGCACAGGTAGTCCCTGTCTTCAAGAAGGGTCGTCGAGCAGATGCGCAAAACTATAGACCTAATCTCTGACGTCGATCTGTTGTTGAATTTTAGAACATGTTTTTGCTCGCGTATCATGTCGTTTTTGGAAACCCAGAATCTACTCTGTAGGAATCAACATGGATTCCGGAAACAGCGATCGTGTGAAACCCACTCGCTTTATTTGTTCATGAGACCCAGAAAATATTAGATACAGGCTCCCAGGTTGATGCTATTTTCCTTGACTTCCGGAAGGCGTTCGATACAGTTCCGCACAGTCGCCTGATAAACAAAGTAAGAGCCTATGGAATATCAGACCAGCTGTATGGCTGGATTGAAGAGTTTTTAGCAAACAGAACACAGCATGTTGTTATCAATGGAGAGACGTCTACAGACGTTAAGGTAACCTCTGGCGTGTCACAGGGGAGTGTTATGGGACCATTGCTTTTCACAATATATATAAATGACCTAGTAGATAGTATCGGAAGTTCCATGCGGCTTTTCGCGAATGATGTTGTAGGATACAGAGAAGTTGCTGCATTAGAGAATTGTAGCGAAATGCAGGAAGATCTGCAGCGGATAGGCACTTGGTGCAGGGAGTGGTGACTGACCCTTAACATAGATAAATGTAATGTATTGCGAATACATAGAAAGAAGGATCCTTTATTGTATGATTGTATGATAGCGGAACAAACACTGGTAGCAGTTACTTCTGTAAAATATCTGGGAGTATGCGTAAGGAACGATTTGAAGTGGAATGATCACATAAAATTAATTGTTGGTAAGGCGGGTACCAGGTTGAGATTCATTGGGAGAGTCCTTAGAAAATGTAGTCCATCAAGAAAGGAGGTGGCTTACAAAACACTCGTTCGACCTATACTTGAGTATTGCTCATCAGTGTGGGATCCGTACCAGATCGGGTTGACGGAGGAGATACAGAAGATCCAAAGAAGAGCGGCGCGTTTCGTCACAGGGTTATTTGGTAACCGTGATAGCGTTACGGAGATGTTTAGGAAACTCAAGTGGCAGACTGCAAGAGATGCACTCTGCATCGTGGTGTAGCGTGCTCGCCAGGTTTCGAGAGGGTGCTTTTTCTGGATGAGGTATCGAATATATTGCTTCCCCCTACTTATACCTCCCGAGGTGATCACGAATGTAAAATTAGAGAGTTTCGAGCGCGCACGGAGGCTTTCAGACAGTCGTTCTTCCCGCGAACCATGTGCGAGTGGAACAGAAAAGGGAGGTAATGACAGTGGCACGTAAAGTGCCCTCCGCCACACACCGTTGGGTGGCTTGCGGAGTATAAATGTAGATGTAGAGCCTAATGAGTAAACTGCGTATTTTCCGGTGAGAAAGAAGACTTGCAAACAGTCTTCGTTGCATTAGGTTATTTAAACTGGTGTCACTCTGATCTGGAATTTATGGTCAGAGATAAGTGTAAGGTCAATAAGTTGGATACAGATTTTCCAACTGCAAAATACTTTCCTACATTATAGAAAAGAATATTAAATTTGAACTAATAATGCGTAAATTTTGAACTTGGATAGCTTGGAATGAAAATCTTTCTGTTTATTGCAAAGGAAAAAATTGATCTTCTAAAACATTCAGACATACACAATTTGAAACAGGTCATGTGGACCAAATCATATGGAAGAACTGACAGCGACATACATCGGAAGGCAGTAAGATCCCTTGGCTTTTGGTTTGGCAGTATTCGACAGCCATTTCTAGGCGCAAGTAAATGAAGAAAGGCAGCGCGTTTTTGTTATCAAGTAACGTCTTCATCAATTACTTTAGTTTTGATGTAAGCTACGAGTAACTGCTGATGTTTGATATTAACATGAAAAGGATTCCGTAGACAGGGAAAGAACATGTTCTTGTGCAACTACTAGTATAGTGACCAAAAGGCATTAAATGATCTTCAAGCACATGTGTTCCAGCAGCGGTATGAAGAAAGTGATAGTAATAATGACGGTAATAATCGAATTATCCGGTAACTTCACACTTCACAGTGGATTTTCTCGAACTAAGAAATTAGCTGAATTAGTGAAAATTTCAAAATGGCTTCACATCGAGTCTATGATGCCTTGAAGAGTCTTTACATCCTGCTGAAATGTGAATAGTATAATCCCCACATCAGAAGTTTGCTTCTCCTTAACCATTTCATAGACTCGCATTTTTTCCACCGTGACTAATTTTGTAAGTTAACCACATCATCCGTTACAGCACACTCCTGGGGCTAGGAAATGTGGCCACAATGATCTGGCGGAACGAACTATCACAGGTGCAATGCGTGGGTTCAGGCATTTACTCTTAAGAGGCACAAACAGATTTACTTTACCTCTGATAACCTCAAGAGAAAGACGTTATAATACAGAATCCGCATTAAACATCACGTTCCTTCATTACCAGCTGGGCAGGTCGGCTTAAGCTGGAAAATGACATAGGCGGAAGTCATGGTAAACACACACACACATTCTTTTTTATTTTGGTTTGTTTGTTGCGCTCGACTATCGGTGAGGCACGAAAACGTCTGTGAATGAGTTTCTTAGTTTTGAGGACACTTACGAAAGAAATATAAAAACAATTATAAGAGTTACTGATTTATGATAGTTTGCAGCCAGTTCTGAGTATTATTGGTAACTACGCTCCAGTCACTAAACCTTTCAAAACTTGCGAAACAGACGTATTCCAGGCCGTAGCAGCCGCGTCTTTGAGACGCCGCCTATGGTCACTTCCCAGTCCGCTGTAGGATCACATCAGTTCGTTTCTTCCTGCTGGTATTGTAACTGAGATTTGACAGCAAGGCAAGGTATGTTTGGCAACGCTGTGATCGACGAGTTACTTCCTGGTGAGCATGGAATTAAGCCTCAAAGTTCACTTGATTTTTCATGTCATTTCCATTGAATAATCTGAGTTATTATCGCTTGAGGTGTAACAAAAGAGTGTAAATTTACGGTTTACAACCCAGGAAAGTCGTTGCACTTGGAAATCGCAACTAATCTTTAAATAGCGGTTTACGAGTTCCAGCCAGTATTTGCCTAGTAAGAGGAAGCCGCTACTTACTTCACTTTGCTAGCTCTGTGGTAACGTGTTGACCTATGAAAAAGCGTCTGGTATGGTTCGCAGTTCCAGTCTAGCTGACTGTAGTGTTTTTATCCCCTCTGTGAAAGAGCTACAAGCAGCCAGATCAAATATCGATAAGGAAATCGCAAGAAAATACTTTCGGCTCATAGTGAAATGGTGAAAAACTTACAATGCTCCACAACAGCTAACGCCTCTTTTCGCTGGAGACAAGTTTTGAGTTTCTAGGAATACATAACTTGATTTATGATATTCCACATTTGCATACCGCTTGAGTATGACACAGCATACTAATTAAACACAGACCCAATTGAAATCTAAGTGAGTAGTATTTCACTAATTCGTGCCGATAGAGGCTCGCTTGAGAACAGATACTCAGTTTTATTAAAACAGACTTTCGTCGTAAGGTTATTGTCGGTTCTTTTATTTTATTTCTTATAACACAGTGCACAATTTTCGTAAGGTTTCTTTTAGTGCTGTTAATACAATAGTAAACAAGAGAGAGAAATTAATCATCAACGACATATGCGAATTCTCTGATGTTATCTATAACAGTCTGACAATGCACATGCAGTTTATTGATTACATGCACGTAGAAAACTTGTTCTGAGCAAAAGTTGTCGAACAAAGTTTGAAGAAGAATAACATGCCACTACCACACGACGGATAATGCAGAAAATACTTTTCTGACTTATTTTGGAACGATGCGATCTCGCCATACATAACACAAAAGTTTTGAGATGCATCTGCTGCCTGGCCGTCTATTAAACCTCAAAATAACAAAATGTCGCAGAAGTTAGGCCTGTTTGCACATGCGACTATTTTGGGTTGAGAAGTGAAGGGAATTATGTTCAAAGTTCCATTACATTGATAACTTCAGCAGACAGCATAAAAGCGTTTTAAAAAATGTAGCGGTGAATGTACTCGGACTCGCGTATCGTATCTACAGTGCACGACACTTACCCTTCCGCTACTAGCTCACATGTAGTTGCAGCAGCTCCAGATGTGAACAACAATTCCTCCAGAACTTCCGCATTCCACAGTGATGTGGGATAATGCATATGGTCGGATCTATACTTCTGAGAGACAGACAGTTACAGCTTTCCTTTCCCACTGCACGACGTTTTCAACAAACAGATAGCGCAATAGAGTAGCTCAAGTGGAAAGCAACACTTCCTAATTAAATTTCTGCATCCTACACTGTTGGCAGGTCTTTGTAGGTGGCAGTTACATGATTTTATTTGGGTGATTACAAAATAGAGTCGAATGTATGCAGTGGGTAGCAGAGGCAGTGAGTTCATGGTGATTGGGTCAACCAAGTAAATGAATGTACTGAACATGCGGCAAATCACTACAGCGAGCCTGTGTGTCAGAATTCTTATCCAGTGTGGCGCAATGGCGTTACGATAGAGGAATGCGTCACAGAGAAGATGGTTCCGTGGGCTGTAGGAATTATGTTAGGCTCCTTTTTTTGTGGTCTGGGTTCGATTCCAACTTCTGCCGATGATTTTTGATAGGTAGAGACAAATTTTATTCTCTTCTGGCTACGCCAAGTGAAGAAGGTATAATGGCATTGTGGTCTGAACTTCACATTAAACGTCACATTCCTTCCCTACCAAGTATACGTTAGGTTGAACCACAATTAAGTCTATCACCAGTAACCTTTTTTATACTAGTTATTTATTTCTAGTGACGAAACAAACGCTATGTATGGTCACAGGACACTTATTCCATCTCTTATTTGAGCTTCTGTGTGTCGACAAAATTGGTTCTGAACTGGGAATGCAATTCAGGCCGACCTTAACTCGGAATCTGATCTGTTCGGGACAATACAGCTCGACTACAGATTGTTGTTTTGTTCAGAACTGCAGATTCCTCAACATCTCCACATATTGTGCGTCAATGGGTTCGAATCCTGGCTTGGCACTAAAGTTTTCATTATGTGTTATCAAGCTCTAGCATGAGAATACCTATCTCCTGGTGGATAATACTTTTGATTTTTAATGTATTTTCTTTCGTTGTCAACTATAACGATATGTGACCTTTTTGACTCCCAGTGAGACACAGAACTATTTGCTAGATCACTGTAAGTTCAAGGATGTTATTCCGAGCTGCTGGTGGAGAAAAATTCGGTAGCTGACGTCTCTTTGTGTGTAGTCAACAACGATATGTGTGGGGTTCGATTCCCAGTCAGCACTGAATTCTTCGTCATATTATTTCTAGTTCAAACATGCTCACATGTTGCTGCTGTCGTAACAAACCCATATTCGACGTTCGTTTTCTCTAGAGTGTAACAACGATATGTGGCGGGTTGGAGTCCTAGGAAGGAAAAAATTGATGTTTCGTCTCGTCACTACAGTTAAAACCTCTAGCTGCTGCCGGGAAGATCCGATATGTCACAGTTGATTGTGCTTCGACATCAATCCGAGTAGGTCCAGGGTTCGAATCCCTGTCCAACGCAAAGCTTTACCTCACGGCATTTCAAGTAATTTACCACGTCTCGTAGTTCGTTAACCGGGACAATAGATGCTGGGTAGGAATTTGCGTCCGTTAAAATGTTTTCGTTGTGTAATTTGAATTTGATATTTACTACTGTCTAAAATCGAGGTATATCACTCTCTGTATGCCTAGTCAGGAATGAGTGTTAATTTCCATCAGTCACGAATTCTTTGCGTTGTCTGCATGACCTTTGTTTGAATCCATATGCACAACGACACGGTTCGTCGTGTCATTTCAAGTTCATAGATATTCACAACTAGCTACTCGTGAGTAACTTAAATTTTTAATGTCATGTTGTGTTAAATAATATGAACGGTGTGTTACATTGAAGAGGAAACCATGACTACGACGAACTTACTACGTACATTACCTATCTGACGTAACAATGAGAGTGGTAACATTTCATGTATGTTATTTAATGCAGTAAATGTGAGCTTACAAAGCTTAAGGACAGTCTTACCTGTCAGAAGGTGTTCCCTGATGTTTGTGGTATCGTGGTATTACTTTACATCTTAAGTTATTGCGATACAGAGCAGTTTTCTCTAGTGGAGACTTGTTGGAACCATTTTCAATACTCAAACGACTGTACACTTGCTAGACTGCTGCGTTTTGTGGGTTGCATGCGAATCAGGCGAAATGCAATTCAGGTCGTTCGGATACTTTTGAGCACGATTGTACATCACATTCTGGAATACCACTAAACAATTCGCAGTAAAGACTGCTATCGCGCGGTGGTTATACGTTAGGCTATTCTCCTGTATTTCCTTGAGACGAAAGAGTTTCTGTCTACATCGCAGCACGGACTTCGTAACTTCCCGGGGGGTCGAACCTAAAGCCTCCCCAGTCAGTCTGACAATCAGGTTCCAGGTGCTATCTGTGGCTGCAACGGCCCTCAGCCAGATGTAGTTACTTGTCCTGTTTCAGAGAGAACCTCTCAGCTTGCAAGATCCAGGGAGTTACAGAAGGTGGGATTGTTGGTAGTTGGGTGCCCCAGTGTTAGGCTCGTTATGAAGCTGCCAGGGAGCGGAAGAAACCCAGTGAGCACTCCGCGTGCTTACCGGATGGAGTTATTCTAGATACGGAAAGGGTCCTTCCGCATGCCGTGAAGAGTACAGATAGCAACTAACTGCAGGTGTGGCTCGCCTCGGTACCATTGATGTGTGTCGCTTTGGATCGGAAGAGATTTTCTCTGGTTTAGAGCAGCTGTCTGAAGTGGTAAAGGCTGCCACTCATGCTTGCGGAATTAAAGCAGAGCTAGCCGTTTGCAACATAGTCGACAAGACCATTTGCGGACCTGTGGTACAGATTTGAAGGGCTGAATCAGAGGTTCAGATGGTTCTGGGATCGTGTAGGCTGCAGGTTCTTCGATTTGCACCAAAAGGTGGCGGGTTTTGGGTTCAGCTAAATAGGTCGGGAATACATTCCAGCAGGAGGCGGTTACATAAGTAACGGGGGCTGTGTGGCGTGGACTGGGTGGTTTTTTGGGTTTGAGGGTCTTGTTAAACTTAAGAACGGCTTCAGCCTCAAAGGGTGCAGACAGAACACAAGAAGAACTTAGAATTAGGAACCAACGGTATAACAATTATAATTTGTTATAGCTGTGATTGGAAAGTACGAGTGCTCCGAGCGCTAATAGAAAGCACTGATCGTTATAGGCACTGAAAGCAGGCTAAATCTGGCTATAAGTTCAGCCGATATTTTTGGAGAAGTATCACCGTTGGCGGTGTCGCGTTTGTTGCTGTTAGAAGTCGTTCATCTTGTAGAGAAATTGAAGTAGATATTTCCTCTCAGTTATCATAGGTAGAGGTCATCCTTGCCAACCGAAATAAAATTATAGTTGGATTCTTTTACCAACCTCCACAGTAAGATGATACAGATGCTGAAAGATTCAAAGAAAACTGGAGTCTAATTTCAAACACGTTCCCGGTTGTAGTTGGCTGTGACTTCAATTTATCCTCGATATGTCGGCAAAAATACGTGTTTAAATCTGGAGTTAGGCATAAATCATCATCCGAAATTGTACTGAGCTAAACGTATTCTCTGAACGTTGTTTTGAGCAATTAGTTCATGAACCCACTCGAAGAGTAATGATCGTGAAAACACACTTGAGCTCTTAGCAACAAATAATCCGCAGCTAGTAACGAGCATCAACACGGATAGAGGAATTAGTGAACACAGAGTTGTCGTAGCGAGACTGAATATCGTAACTCCCCAGTCCACCAAAAATAAACGAGAAATATATCTGTTGGAAAGAGCAGACAAAAATTAGCGTGACGGCTTTCTGAGAGATAATCTCAACTCCTCCCAAATTAAAAGTGTAAATGTAGATGAGATGTGGCTTGAATTCAAAGAAACATTATCGACGGCAACTGAGTGCTATACACCAAACAAATTATCAAAAGACTGTGCTGATTCCCCGTGGTACACAAAACAGGTCAGAACACTGTTGCAGAAGCAACTAAAGGCATGTCAAATTTAAACTAACGCAAAATCTCCAAGATTGGCGAACTTTTGCCGAGGTTAGACATTTACTACTGACTTCTATGCGGGATGATTATATTAGTTTCCACAACTAAAATTTATCTCGAAATCCGGGAGAACGAGATTCCGGTCGCATGTAAAGTATGCTAACGCCAAGACACAGTCAATGTCTTCTCTGCGCTAATTCTATGGAAATACTATTGATGTCAGTGCTCCCAAGGCAGAGTTATTAGACGGAGCCTTTCAAAATACCTTCACAAAAAAGATGAAGTAAATATTCTGGAATTCGAATCAAGAACAAATGCCAACATGAGTAACTTACAAGTAGAGATCCTCGGAGTAGTGAAGCAACCTAAATTAATTAATAAAAGCCAGTCTTGCAGTCCAGACTATATCCAATTAGGTTCCTTTCAGAGTTTGCTGATGCAGTAGTTTCATACTTAACTATCATGTACGAACCTCTCACGCGGCGAAAGATTCGTACCGAAAGACCACAGAGTTACACAAGTCACACCAGTATTCAAGAAAGGCAGTAGGAATAATCCAGTAAATTACAGGCCCATATCATTAACTCAATATGCAGCAGGATTTTGGATCATGTATTGTTTTCGAACATTATGAATTACTTTGAAGAGAATGATTTATTAACACATAGTCAACACGCTTTTAGAAAACATCATCCGTCTAGAAAATATCGTAGGACTAACGGAGTACATCGAGAAAGCTAAAAGAAGGACGGCACGTTTTGTATTATTGAGAAATAGTGTAGCCAGTCTCACGGACGTGTTAGAGAATTTGGGGTGGCGATCATTAAAACAAAGGCAATTTTTTTTGCGGCGGGATCTTCTCACGAAATTTGTATCAGTTTCTCCTGCGAGTACAAAAATATTTTACTGACGCCAACCCTCATAGGCAGAAACGGTCATCATAACAAAATAATGGAAACCAGAGCTCGCACAGAAAGGTATATATTTCTCCGCACGCTGTTCGGGAGTGGAATAAAATAGAATTACTGTGAAGGTGGTTCGATGAAGATGTCCATCGCTTTTGTGAAACTCAGGTTGCCTTTTATTACAAGATGTTTTGCGGTCCATGAATGAAGGGCAAGACTCGCGTTCCAGATTCCTAGATTTCCAGAGAGTGTTTCAGATGGAGCCCCACTGCAGACTGTTAACGAAGTTACGAACATATAGAATAGGTTCTCAGAATGTGTATGGCCCAAAGACTTCTTAAATAATAGAATCCGATATATTGTCCGATTGGGAGAATTTTAGGAAAGTGTGGTTCATCTGTAAAGGAGACCGATTACAAAACGCTAATGCGACCCATTCTCTAGTTCTGCCATAGTGTTTTGGATCCCGACCAGATAGTATTAAAGGAAGACATCGAAGCAATTCCAAGGTTAATGATATATTCGATCGACATGCGAGTATTACAGAGAAACTTCATGAACTCAAGTGGGATTTCGAGTAGGGAAGACGACGTGCTTTTCGTGGAACATTATTGAGAAAATTTATAGAACTACCATTTGAAGCTGAATGCAGAACGATTCTGCTGCCGCTAACGTACATCTCACATAAGGACCACGAAGATAAGATAAGAGAGATTAGATGTCGTACAGAGGTTCTGATTGCAAATGAAAAAAGGAAGTAAATGACTAATAGTGGTGCGAGGTGCCCTCCGCCACGCACCATACTGTGGCTTTTGCAGTTTGTATGTAGGTGTACATGCAGATGCCTGTACTACTCCGACAGGTGATTGGGGTTTCATCGTTCACTGATGAGACCCCTCTCAACCGTTTGAATAGAGCACTACAAGTACTGTAGTTCTTCTAACATGTACGACCAATTACTTGGAACTACTAGTGCACATCGCCGAATCCTGTAGGAGGAGCAGAGCCGCACTCGCTACGAAAATGACGTCAGCAGGATTGCACCTCTTGACATGGAGAACGCAAAATGCCCCACGTTGGCCTTGTTTGAAACCATCCCGACTTGAGGCACATTGGCTAATGAATGAACGAGCTGGATAACCAGGCAGACTGCCTCCGGCAACTACGTGAAGCGGCAGCTTGCGACTGGTGCAAAGGTAAACTTTTGGTTTCGCTGTCTGGTAAAATCACGATCAAATTTCTGTCTTCATTCCTGCAGCAGACCTAGTCTTGTGAAATCGGATAAATCTTTTCATTGGTTCATAATGGTCATTTTTCATTTTCCAGTGGTTCAGCTCCAGACGTTACCTCTGTAAGTAGGCTGTTTAGATTTTTATGTTGGTAACGCCACGTAGCGCTCTATATGAAAATCACTGACTGTGCTGTGTGCAGTCTGTGGCTGGTTTGCATTGTTGGAATATTTGCTATTGTAGTGTTGGGTAGTTGTTCTTTAATGATGTATTTTGTACCTTTGTAACTGTGTTCTTATGTTGCAAATTTATAATTGTATAGACACCAGTTCTTCAAATTAAGTTTCATTTCACTGCACACGTTTCTGTGGGTCACAGTATATGTATAATGTGTGAGAAGTTGAAAAAAAGGGGACTGTTAGCGTTTGCATGTGGGTTGATAATGCATCAAGGGACTGGTTAACAGCATTGCTGGTTTTAAGGACATTTAAAAAAATAATTTTTGTGATTGCACAAGCGGTGGTTTATGGATATGCTGTATTATCCGAAAGACTCTTCGATGGTCATTGTACACCCGCACAGCCGCAATGGATGGCTACTAGCCGTCTCTACAAGCACTACTGTGGGTCTGCACCTTTGGTGGCCCACCAATACCATTATCTCTACAAGGACTACAGTGGGTCTGCACCTGTGGTGGCCCACCAATACCAAGAAATACAGTGGGTCTGCTCTGTGACGACCTACCTACCAATATTCTCCAAAACTTCGACTGACTCTGCTGTGGTTTTGCTCTGTTGTGGCCCATTACCTGTCTGTACGTCAAGAGTCAGCACTATCTTTCCGTTGGAAGGACCGCACTACTTCTTCAAGATTGCATGGAAATCAACTACTTCCGTGTGCATTTTCCTTTACTGCTCAGATTTTGAGAAAAAAAACTCCAGTTACTACTGTGAGGAATAATCAGGACTGTCTTTATGAGTACAATTTTTGCTTTTGACCAACATTGCATCGATAGGTGTGTGCATTTGATATATTTATTAGCGTTAATATAAAAAAAATTGCGAATGTGTCTTGATCACTGCTCAAAACAATTTGCAAAATTTTTTCTGGGGAGCATGGGGGCTATGTAAGTAGGCTGTTTAAATGTTTATGTTGGTAACGCCACGTAGCGCTCTGTATGAAAATCACTGACTGTGCTGTGTGCAGTCTGTGGCTGGTTGGCATCGTTGGAATATTTGCTATTGTAGTGTTGGGCAGTTGGATGTGAACAGCGCATAGCGCTGCGCAGTTGGAGGTGAGCCGCCAGCAGTGGTGGATGTGGCGAGAGAGATGTCATGAATTGATAGATACACTCCTGGAAATGGAAAAAAGAACACATTGACACCGGTGTGTCAGACCCACCATACTTGCTCCGGACACTGCGAGAGGGCTGTACAAGCAATGATCACACGCACGGCACAGCGGACACACCAGGAACCGCGGTGTTGGCCGTCGAATGGCGCTAGCTGCGCATCATTTGTGCACCGCCGCCGTCAGTGTCAGCCAGTTTGCCGTGGCATACGGAGCTCCATCGCAGTCTTTAGCACTGGTAGCATGCCGCGACAGCGTGGACGTGAACCGTATGTGCAGTAGACGGACTCTGAGCGAGGGCGTATAGTGGGCATGCGGGAGGCCGGGTGGACGTACCGCCGAATTGCTCAACACGTGGGGCGTGAGGTCTCCACAGTACATCGATGTTGTCGCCAGTGGTCGGCGGAAGGTGCACGTGCCCGTCGACCTGGGACCGGACCGCAGCGACGCACGGATGCACGCCAAGACCGTAGGATCCTACGCAGTGCCGTAGGGGACCGCACCGCCACTTCCCAGCAAATTAGGGACACTGTTGCTCCTGGGGTATCGGCGAGGACCATTCGCAACCGTCTCCATGAAGCTGGGCTACGGTCCCGCACACCGTTAGGCCGTCTTCCGCTCACGCCCCAACATCGTGCAGCCCGCCTCCAGTGGTGTCGCGACAGGCGTGAATGGAGGGACGAATGGAGACGTGTCGTCTTCAGCGATGAGAGTCGCTTCTGCCGTGGTGCCAATGATGGTCGTATGCGTGTTTGGCGCCGTGCAGGTGAGCGCCACAATCAGGACTGCATACGACCGAGGCACACAGGGCCAACACCCGGCATCATGGTGTGGGGAGCGATCTCCTACACTGGCCGTACACCACTGGTGATCGTCGAGGGGACACTGAATAGTGCACGGTACATCCAAACCGTCATCGAACCCATTGTTCTACCATTCCTAGACCGGCAAGGGAACTTGCTGTTCCAACAGGACAATGCACATCCGCATGTATCCCGTGCCACCCAACGTGCTCTAGAAGGTGTAAGTCAACTACCCTGGCCAGCAAGATCTCCGGATCTGTCCCCCATTGAGCATGTTTGGGACTGGATGAAGCGTCGTCTCACGCGGTCTGCGCGTCCAGCACGAACGCTGCTCCAACTGAGGCGCCAGGTGGAAATGGCATGGCAAGCCGTTCCACAGGACTACATCCAGCATCTCTACGATCGTCTCCATGGGAGAATAGCAGCCTGCATTGCTGCGAAAGGTGGATATACACTGTACTAGTGCCGACATTGTGCATGCTCTGTTGCCTGTGTCTATGTGCCTGTGGTTCTGTCAGTGTGATCATGTGATGTATCTGACCCCAGGAATGTGTCAATAAAGTTTCCCCTTCCTGGGCAATGAATTCACGGTGTTCTTATTTCAATTTCCAGGAGTGTATATATATATGATGACTTTTGAACACTATTAAGGTAAATACATTGTTTGATCTCTATCAAAATCTTTCATTTGCTAACTATGCCTATCAGTAGGTAGTGCCTTCAGTAGTTAGAGTCTTTTATTTAGCTGGCAGTATTGGCGCTCGCTGTATTGCAGTAGAGTAACGCAGATTTTTGTGAAGTGAGTGATTCATGAAAGATATAGGTTATTGTTAGTCAGGGCCATTCTTTTGTAGGGATTATTGAAAGTCAGATTGCATTGCGCTAAAAGTATTGTGTGTCAGTTTAGTGTTGATCAGAATAGGTAAAGAGAGAAATGTCTGGGTATATTCAGTTTTGCTCAGCTGTTTGAAAATCAAATAACATAGAAGTTTATCAGTACAGTCATTTATAAATTTTTCTAAGAGGATGTTTCACCACAAAAGTAGCGCTTGTGGTGCGCGTGCGGACGGCCGACTGCGAGCTGACAGCGATGTAGCGAGGTGTTCCGGAGCGCCACTGTACTTGGGGTGCGCAGCAGAGCGGTGCGGTGTGCTGCGGGGTAGCCGCCCCCAGGCGCCCGCTCTCTGTTTCCGGGCAGCGTCGCGTTTCCGCTTCCGGCACCACAGGAGAGGACGGCTCCCTTGTGGCTCAATTAGCGCCATCTTGACACTCACAGCCACCGCCTGCAACCTCTACGCCATGTTTTCCGCCACCCACGAGCTGTGGCCGCGTTCGTCACAGAGCACGGGCAAACATAAACGTTGGGGTAGCTGCCGTTTCAGGGGAAGCAACTACACACCTACTGCTGATAAACCCATGTCTGCACTCCGCATGTATCTATGATGATAAAAGGGAAGACAAAACCAGGTATACTAACTTTTAAGTCACATAAATTTTTTTCAGTTCGCAAACGAAGGTTAGTCAAATCTCCTATGTATTCAACATGATACCAGTCCAGTCTAAGCTTAAAATAACCACCTGAGTATAAAAAATAATAACGAACTTAGGTAAAAAATACCAAATTTGGCTGCAGCTGTAAGCTAAAATGGCATACCCACTTAATTGAATGGTAAAAAACTTGAAAAACAATAAAAAAGGTTTATTCTACTGCAGAAATATATGAAAAAAAGAAATTCTTAAAAATACAACCAAGCGATATCACAAATCTATTGTAAGTATCAAAACTGATTTTCCGCAAAGAATTTCAAAGTTTAAAAATATTATACTGTACAGGCAAAGTTGTCAATAACTGTTCCTAATAAAAAAACAACAAATGTACATAATTAAGAACAATAATCACACATAGAATAGTTGTCTTCTTCCTTAGCATTTGAACACTGTTCACAACTCCAGCCACCACAAGACTGGCACTGAGTATATATGTCCTTTGATAGTGAGTCTGACTATTGCCTGTTACAAAATATGTATGCTTTGTCAGGGCCTTCTTCACCTGGTAAAGCTAAAGAATGTTGTATCTTCAATTTTGTTTTGATCGTGTCTCGCGTTTACAGTTGTCGTTTTCTGCTTTTCGTCGTCTTTGTGGCTTGGCCCTTTTGATCCTCTGTTATAAAAAGGTTTTAGTTTTCATTTTTTTCTCCTTTCTCTTTCTTGTTTTTTTCTTCAGCTTCCAAATCATTTCTGTATGGAGAAGATGTTGGTATTAGTGTTTTGCCCTTTTCCTGCTGAAAGTTTTCTTTGCACTTTCTGCCAAGTCAACCTGTGGAGGAGGCTTTAGAAGATTTGGTGACACAGAGAATGACAATGGCGTACCAGAAGTTCCACCAACCACAATCAATCCGTCCAATGTTATTTTAAAAATCTTTGAAAGAGATACTAATTGATCTTGTGGTCCTGTAAATTTTTCGGTTGCAGAAGGATGAGTAACTTTTTCTTGGAGTGTATGACCTTGAAGGGCGTCATCCCAAAATGCCTCACCTTCTGTGTTTTCTCATGTGGTCCTTTGCCGTAATGTTCTCTTTCTTCCTTAGAGTGCACGGCAAAACCTGGTTGTCCCGGTTTTGACCCCGGCCTTGGAAAGTTAGCATTCGCATTTTGTTTATCACACAAACACTGAAACACACTGGAAACCAAGCATTATCGAATTATTTACTTAACCATTTCTTATCAGGTAATGTGTCTTTCGAAAACACTACTCCAACAAACGCCAACATTGGACGAAATTTCAGCAAAAACATTTTAAAAAGTCTAGAGTGGAAGGGAGCAGGCATCCAGTAATACAATTATCTAGAATTTCCCAAAATGGAGGTTTCTGATAGTTTCGAGCATTATTTTTGTCTGAAAAGTGCAGACAGAGCATATGTCCATGGCTCAGTGAGTGGTTAGTTAGTTCAAAGGTTGGAGGGAGATACTGACATACGATCCCCACCAGGGTTGTGCCTCATAAAGCACTGTCATGCTCAAACCGACTTTCAGGTTGATGATACCTTTACCTCTTCATGTGGGATGAATTAATGTGTTGTTCATCTCTTCTTGTAATGCACACTCTCCGCATAGCAATAGTAAACTTCTCCACAATGCACAAAATCTCTCTTGTAGCGTCTGCCATTAGAGTTTGGTGAGTACCATAGTAACACTCTCACGCTCACTAAACGAACCATCGACAAAATAAGCAGCTCTTCTTTGGATCTTCCTTACCTCTTCTATTAATGCTACCTGGTAATGGTAAAAGCTAAAAAATATCATTCAAGAACTGTTGGACGAATGTTTTGTGAGCTACTCCTAGATAATATACTTTTGTTACTATTTACAATGATTTATTGCCAGTAGTGTGGAAGCGAATTCTGCAGAATGTGTGTCTATTTTTATACAATGGACAACTGTGCTACTTTGTCACAGAGCAATCACTACTCCTGGACTGTATGTTTTAGGTCTTTAAACAATATTACAAAAATGAGTAGCACAACGAAAGTCAATAAACACTTTCAACAGGGTGGTTTGATAAGTAGAGGTTCGAGAAAATACATGGATGTCACATTCATTCACTTGTTTAAACTTCGTGGTTAGGGTTTCTGATAATACGTATGACGTCATAGCCTGGTGCCAAGCGCTGTATGGCAGCGGGTTTTTCCCGAAGAATGAAGCACATTGTGTGCTCAAGTTTTTGCAATCAGATTGGCTACTCACCGTCGGAAATTCTTAGTTGTAGAATTAAAGTCTGTTGTGCTATGCTACTGAAACGTAAATAATTTTGTGGACGGAAGCTGTTTTTAAGTTGTAAATACATGCAATCCCCCTTCCCCCATTCCACCACCCTACCGTATCCATGCAAACTGGAATACGCAGAATCCACAATGAATCTCGTGTCACAAGAACCAAACACTCCACGAACATAGTCATTTCCGCTCCAAGCAGCATCTCTCTAAATAATATCGAAGAAGTCCAACTCGAGGTAATAATACTAATTTGCCCTATTGCAAATCTTTCAGTTGGATGCCACTTTGGCGACTTGTGTGTCGCTAACTTATCCCAGTTATCCAACCAGGGAAACGGGACAATCCGCCCCACTGTCGTTTCTAGCGAAGCTCTACATCACTGAGAAGTGAATACTAGGTTAAAACGCAAAATGAAACATCTGTGGTCGGACTGGGATACGATGCGATGACCTTTATATTTTCCAGTACACACTTTCCAGTTAGACCACAGGCCCGATCAAAGAGAGGTAAACAACATCCATTTTGCATTGTCTGTATGGCATTTTAACAGTACGGCACTTCATACATCACTCAATCACTTCTCCTATATCCTGCAGTGCTGTTCACAGGATTCCATCACATGACTTGCCTCTGGCGTGTCGTCTGAGTGCACTGCTATGACCATCACGCCGGGAACGTTCTGGCGCACATTCAGCACCTCCAGCAGCCTTGTTGCTTTATCCTCAGTGATGGATGAGGTTAAAATTCTTTTGTGTGCAGAGCACAGTAACAGAATGAAAAGTATGCTTGCTGAGGCACCCTTTCTCTGGCCCAAACTTAACACCTAGTAGTTTTTGTTCTTTCGGCCATTTGGATGGTAGGCGATTGCCAACCTGTAGGCACCATTAAACACTGCGGTGACGCAGATTTATCGGATCGAAGCAAACTGCTATGGCACCCTAGAGAGCAGATGCCGACAACACCATACGATATGTATACATCATGTGAGTTGCAGGAAGCTCAAGCCCTACAGTTCGGACTATACGCGACTTCCCAACCCCAGTAATCAGCGTCCAGCTCTACAGTGCTCCGACAGTGTCATCAGGTGGCGTACAGGGCAACGATAGAGGTCGTTGACAAACTGCACTTCTTCTTGCAGGTGTCAGGTGCCGAAAATAGGCCCATAAAAGGGGTTCAAGAGGTTTGAAGAGTAGAAGGTCCCAATCTGAGATCATATGGGAACTTTGGAGAACGCTGGTCGATGGTTCGAAATGAGGCAGCGCTGTGGTCAGCACATTGGACTCGCATTCGGATGGACGACGGTTCAAATGCACGTCCTGCCATCCTTAAGGCAAATGCCGGGACGGTTTCTTCGAAAGGACATGGCCGCGTTCCTTCTGCATCTTCTCCTAATCAAAGGTTGTGCTCCATCTCTAGCGACATCATTGTCGACGTTGTCCTGCTCGGATGCTATATGTGAGGAATAATCATCGTACTTTTGATGAGTTTTAGGAGAAAGTAGAGGACAAGGATAGACGGCATGAAACTCGCTATAAAAGAGGGTTCAGGAATCCAAACGGACCTAAACAAGTTGAAGAAGTTTACTGCAGATCAGTGTGATGAGAGGAAGAAGCTGAGGAGGTCGTTCATACCTGGGAAGAGGAGACTTTCATAGTGAAAGGATGCGAGAAGAAGCAGAAAACTAGTTGCCACGCGGGTCGAGGTCCTAACGCGCGAGGGAAAGAAGAAATGGCCCAAAAACAATAACAAACGTAATGGAACGTATTGGGAAGGAAATAATAGTGGCAGAAACTTCAATAACTGTTCGCATAAGGAGCAGGTTAAAAACAGAAACTAAGAATGGATACGAAACTAACTGCGATTTGCTACTTCTTAAATTAAGGTATAAACCTTTCAAGCCATGCCAGTTTCAATAGGTATCTGGTGACAGCAGTAGCACACACACATGGAATGGAATCATGTTGTAGAAAGGAAGAAGCAAGTATCCGACGCTATAGAAAAATATAAGCCCAACAATATTTCTGCAAATGTCTTGTACAAATTACAGCATCTGGAGGAACATGAAAACAGTAGTGATGATTATTTCATTTCTCTGGGCAATGATGTAGACGACATTGATTTTAACCTGCCTTAGTTATTTGAAGAAGAGGTGGGGCTAGAACAATTAGTGCACGATCGGGCATCATTATCAGCAGGGTGCACCAATGAATATGTCGAAAAAGAAAAAGGTTTCCGATAGCATGGCAGAGAAGCATGACCAGACACATATAGAAGAAGGGGATGCGGCAACTGGAAACATAGATATCAGGCTACAGGAAAATGTAGGGGAAAATGTTAAGATGAAGAGGAGAAAAGAAAACCTTCGGATAAGACGCTGAGTGGAAAGAGCGGGCGGATATCAGGGCAAGACATTTCTGGAAAATGTAGGGCTAAGGCAGAGTGTGAATAGACGGTTCCCGCAACACGGCAGTATGACATATACAGGGTGTTACAGAAAGGTACGGTCAAACTTTCAGGAAACATTCCTCACACACAAATAAATAAGAGATGTTATGTGGACATGTGTCCGGAAACGCTTAATTTCCATGTTAGAGCTCATTTTAGTTTCGTCAGTATGTACTGTACTTCCTCGATTCAACGCCAGTTGGTCCAATTGAAGGAAGGTAATGTTGACTTCGGTGCTTGTGTTGACATGCGACTCATTGCTCTACAGTACTAGCATCAAGCACATCTGTAAGTATCATCAACAGGTTAGTGTTCATCACGAACGTGGTTTTGCAGTCAGTGCAATGTTTACAAATGAGGAGTTGGCAGATGCCCATTTGATGTATGGATTAGCACGGGGCAATAGCCATGGCGCGGTACGTTTGTATCGAGACAGATTTCCAGAACGAGGGTGTCCCGACAGGAAGACGTTCGAAGCAATTGATCGGCGTCTTAGGGAGCACGGAACATTCCAGCCTATGACTCGCGACTGGAGAAGACCTAGAACGACGAGGACACCTGCAATGGACGAGGCAATTCTTCGTTCAGTTGACGATAACCCTAATGTCAGCGTCAGAGAAGTTGCTGCTGTACAAGGTAACGTTGACCACGTCACTGTATGGAGAGTGCTACGGGAGAACCAGTTGTTTCCGTACCATGTACAGCGTGTGCAGGCACTATCAGCAGCTGATTGGCCTCCACGGGTACACTTCTGCGAATGGTTCATCCAGCAATGTGTCAATCCTCATTTCAGTGCAAATGTTATCTTTACGGATGAGTTCATTCCAACGTGATCAAATTGTAAATTTTCACAATCAACATGCGTGGGCTGACGAGAATCCGCACGCAGTTGTGCAATCATGTCATCAACACAGATTTTCTGTGAACGTTTGGGCAGGCATTGTTTGTGATGTCTTGATTGGGCACCATGTTATTCCACCTACGCTCAATGGAGCACGTTATCATGATTTCATACGGGATACTCTACCTGTGCTGCTAGAACATGTGCCTTTACAAGTACGACACAACATGTGGTTCATGCACGATGGAGCTCCTACACATTTCAGCTGAAGTGTTCGTGCGCTTCTCAACAACAGATTCGATGACCGATGGATTGGTAGAGGCGGACCAATTCGATGCCGTCCACGCTCTCCTTGCCTCAACCCTCTTGACTTTCATTTATGGGGGAATTTGAAAGCTCAACCCCAGTACCAAATGTAGAGACTCTTCGTGCTCGCATTGTGGACGGCTGTGATACAATACGCCATTCTCCAGGGCTGCATCAGCGCATCAGGGATTCCATGCGACGGAGGGTGGATGCACGTATCCTCGCTAACGGAGGACATGTTGAACATGTCCTGTAACAAAGTGTTTGAAGTCACGCTGGTACGTTCTGTTGCTGTGTGTTTCCAATCCATGATTAATGTGATTTGTAGAGAAGTAATAAAATGTGCTCTAACATGGAAAGTACGCGTTTCCGGACACATGTCCACATAACACATTTTCATTCTTTGTGTGTGAGGAATGTTTGCTGAAAGTTTGGCCGTACCTTTTTGTAACACCCTGTATATGAAATAGGGTATTTATGTAGGGCCTAATCTCACAGAAACCATTAGAAATTGGGCACATAGGTACTGATTTTGAAGAAAGCATGAAGTCGTTGAGGAATGAGAGGGCCTGGTTTAGTCCAGAAAGGATCCTAAAAGATTACAAAGTAGGGGTTTAGTAGGGGAGTTATTAGAGTTTCCTCCACGGGTTGAGTTAGATGTTAACGTTAAAAAAAGACGATGCTCAAAGACAAATTGGAAACGCCAGCTGAGGAAGAATTCGCAACACGACAAATAAATAATGACATCCAATTTAACATAGGTAACCTTGAAACATATGAAAACACACAAGATGCCTAATAAGATAAAGAATGAAATCAGCAAATATATATTCATTTACAATGGACGATTTGAAATGGTATATATTCCAAATGTAAAAGCTTATTATCTTAGATACCCAATAAAGACGAAGCCTTGGGTGTCAGAGATACATTTGACTCAAGGAGACTTGTACCTACGGTTCAAACGAATCCAACTCAGATTTAGGTTAGATATGAGGAAATAATCTTCTAGATAACTAATTACAGAGATTTAACAAGAAACTGAGAATTTATAATATGTGTATGTATTTAGTTTGTGTTGTTCGAAAGTAACATTCACATAAGCATCACATACTGAAAGAGTTCTGTAAGTTACAAAAACATTCGAAACCAAATATATAGCTGTGAGGAACTATGGTTCACGAGAAGCCTTGTGTCCATAGCATGCGAAATACATAGTGATAGAAGGGGCGAACAGAAGACTCAGAAGCAGTCGAAGTAATATGACGAGACAAGGACAGGCATAAAGGCAAAGGACGCTCATAGAGTGCTTCACTCACTTCTGACACTTGAACGATGAGCTGAAAGCATTAAATTATAAAGTGTTTTATTACATAAATTGATATAAAAAATTGTGGTTTGATTAAGAAAAATTCTGATAGTTAGAGTTTGATACAAACAGTCCACAAATTGGTAGTAAAATACATGTTTATAATGTGTAAAGTAAGAATTTATGTACTAGATACAAATATATAAATGCATAAAATAAGATAATAAGTATTTTTGTATACAAATATCGGAAGTTTTTGGGTTATGTTGTCCTATTGAGAAACACCGACTTGTAATTGTTGACTGTATGATGCAAAGAGGTTAGCATAAGAAGAATATTTCTTACTACACAATCGCAAAAGGCTATTTCACCAAGAAGTGGGACATATCTAACATAACCCGAATGAATGTGCAGTATTTTTCGTAATTATTTGTCATGCTTTGTGAGAAACATTTCCCATACCAACAATACACTTGTATTTCGGGGGGGGGGGGGATGACTGATGCTATCTCAAGTTTAAAAGTTGTCAACCAATAGAATAAAGGAAATGAACTTATGAAGGAGTTTCTTGTTGGTGAATAATGTAGCATTACGTGGCAGAGTCGTGAGGAAAATGAGGGGAAAATGCAGTTGCTGACAGACTAGCCAAGGGAGCGGATGCAGCTCACGTTCTGTACGTTAGTGAAGTTGAGAATGGTGAATTAGAGCGACCAGTGCCAATACTCGGAAGTGGCGTCAGGGAACAAAGTGGGAAGTCGTCTCTATCGTTTAAGTTGTGGAATACAAGAGTTCCCAAACTAAAATTGATGGCAACGTTGGGTGCAGGTCCCAACGGCGTTATGGCGCCCACAGGCGCAAAGTTTGTTTCAGTAACGTGCACCCGTACTGTGACCTGAAGACGTCGTTCATGCGCCTCGCCGTCTAAACAGCAGCAACTCACCGTCTACATATTCAAGGCATAAAAGGCCTTATGTTAATCTACAGTGTCAGAAATGTAGCGATCTCAGTCGATATATTAAAATATGTGATGCAGATTAGAACAATGAAGCAACTCAAGCTAATGGTTTTATTCAAGTAACTCCATGTAATAAGTACAGGGTGGCGCACGGCGTTTCTTTCACAATTTACGAAGCACATTAGATATCCCGCTGGGCTCCCTACAGCAGTACCAGCACAGCTTGTAAAAACAAAGGAGTTACGAAACGACGTGTAATTCACGATACTGCCACTAGGAGACTAGTAAGCAGCAATGGCTGACAATGGAAGACTGACGACACAGCAACAATTGGCAGTTGTGTTACTTTTTCATGAAACGAAAAGCCTTGTTGTGACTCAGAGGCGTTTTCGACAACACTTTAACACGCGATGGGTCCCTTGCAAGAAGACCATCCACAGGTTGTACGATAAATTTGTACAGGAAGGAATAGTATTGGAAGCGAAGCGGCCTCGGCCTAAGCCTGTTTGTTCGCCGGAGAATATTGAAGCGGTACGAGTTGCTGTACAGAGAAGTCCCGGGAAATCGTGTAGAAAGGCAGCAGTGCAACTGGGAATATCCACACGCTCCGTTCAACGCATTCTTAAGAGTGACCTCCATATGTACCCATACAAGATGACCTGTGCACAGAAGCTCACTGAAGAACACAACCAGCAGAGACTACTGTTTGCTCAGTGGGCGGAGGATAGGGAAGAAACTCTCAACAACGTTTGGTTTTCAGACGAGGCGAATTTTCATTCAGACGCTGTGGTTAACAAACAAAATGTACGCTTTTGGGCCACTGAAAAACCACAAGTGCTTCATGAACGACAACATTATGCACCGAGGATTACAGGGTGGGCAGCAATTTCCAGTCAAGGACTTATGGACCCATTGTCTTTGAACAAACTGTGAACAGCGAGCGTTATTTGAGCGTGCTTCACAATAGCTTCATTCCACAGCTTCTTGCTACTGCCTTGCCCTTCGACACGCAGTGGTTCATGCAAACACTGTGTTGCAGTTTACACGAGCATTTCGACGTGCGGATCATTTCACTCAGGTTTCCAGGTCGCTTCAATGACGGACAAAATTGGCCCCCCAATAGTCCAGACCTCAATCCATGTGACTTTTTTCTTTGGGGGACCTAAAGGAAAAAAATTTCCCTAAACGTCCACCTGATTTATGGAGCTCAGAAGACTTATTGTTCAAGCTTGCGGTGAAATTACGGAAGACATGTGCCGTAGGGTAATCACTAACTTCAGTGTTCGTTTGAAGGAAGTTAGGAAACGAAATGGTGGACATACTGAGCATGTGCTGAGTTATAACAAATCTCCATGGACGGCTCTTCATTGTAGTGTATGTTCCTTTCAGATTGTATTGACAATAAAGTTTATATTCAAAAACAAAATGGTAACACATTTCGTGCGCCACCCTGCATATAAAGGTGCTTTTTTGAAGTTACAGCTACGAAAAATTCTTGTCGTCGTAAATAATACGACATTGAACACTTACTCAGATCTTAAGAACGATAAATGGATTGAATGGTCAGTTTTCTAATTTAAGTTTCCTGAAAATACGTTTATATTAAAGTAAATTTTACAATAGATTAATAATGAAGTTATTAGTGACATAATAATTTCTTTAGTCACATTGTACAGCGGAAGTTTGCTTTAGTAGCGAATGTGCTACAAGTAAAATTTGCTTTTTGACCTTGAGCCTTTGCAAAAACGTAAACTTTTCAGAAAAATACGAATATTTTCTTTAAAGCAAAGAACTCTAATAAATTCAAGATCAAACATTTAATTACTTCCACATTTACTTCAGAAACACTGAATAACTTTTGCTCCTTCAAATCTGTTGACCAATCTTCGTAGTTTTAATTAGATCTTCAGGGGACTTCTCAAGTTGAAGTGACCACCGCTTTCGTCGATCATCGCTGACGGTACTTATTGTTGTGGATGCTGTCTGGAATAAATGGTTCAAATGGCTCTAAGCACTATGGGACTTAACATCTGAGTTCATCAGTCTCCTTGAACTTAGAACTACTTAAGCCTATCTAACCTAAGGACAGCACACACTTCCATGCCCGAGGCAGGATTCGAACCTGCGACCGTAGCAGTCGAGCGGTTCCGGACTGAAGCGCCTATAACCGCTCGGCCACAGCGGCCTGATGACTCGAACCACAAAGTGCGTAATGTAGGCGCAGTGTTATTTCGCGTAACGATTAAAACAGTGCTCTACCACGGATCGAACCATCTGATCGACTCCAGGTTTTGCTCACAAAGTTCGATAGTATAAAGTGCCTTATCAAATTAGGAACACTGGTGAAAAGTTCACTGAATATTTTGCAGTTAAAAGGGCAAGATAGGTTTTTTTCTTGTTCCGATACAATGCAAGGAGCGAAGTTTGTAAACCCTTCTCATCTTCTTCGAAGAAGACAATATCCTCCCGTAATACAATACGAGTTATGAAAGTGGGCGTAAACGCACGACTGCATAAGCTAACATCTTTTCATAGTTAAAACTGATAACCAGCCCTATGAAAAATGAAGTGGGTTGTTCTGACGTGAACTTAAAATTATAATCTTGCAGATAGGGGTTTACGTAGGGAATTATAGGTACAGTTGGGCCTAAACAAGGGTCGAACAGTTCTGTCACAACTTCTTTTTGTCACGTTTCGTGTTGCTTAACAAAAATAATGTTTGTTACGAAGACATTTGTCCTTCCCCGAGTGTATAGTCGATTGTAAAACTGTTATCATTGCATTGCCATTTATTCTCTCCTCGTGTCTGCATCGCTACAAAGCTGTTGTCATTCCATCTAAAAACTGCCGCAGAAGCACAGAAAGTCGATATTACACCCGGCCAAGTGACGTGGTTGCGCCGCATTTCAGTGCCAGCAGTTTAATATGAAACGTTCTATCAATATAATCCCTTACAAGATATTGGCCACGGAAGCAAGGAGATCCCCTCGCGCAGCGCATTTATTTTCGCGGCGCACTTCTTTCCGAAACTAAAAGCTGTACTCTTCGCGCCACTTAATCCTGTTAGCAGAACGCTGTCACCTTAGCCCGGATCGAAGCGCTGGTGAGTTCTCCGAATCTGCTGATTACGTCAAAAGAAAAAGGAGGCTCGTGCCGTCGCCTCACGCCGGATTAACGATTCATTTCAGAGTACATGAAAAGATGGCTGGGATGCTTTTTATACGTTTTGCAAAGGGAATATCGGCCCGTATCGGATAACGCAATTTGGCGGGCGGCGCGTCGTGGTGTAACATGGCATCGCGGCGGTCGTCTCGTGAATTGGCTCATTTACGCAGCCATCACCGCGGGACACGACGAAGTATCCTAATTGGCTGGGCGCGGGGCGGTAGGCTGTCCAATTAGATCGCTAGCGACGAATTGTTTCCTCTGCCGGCCGCGGGGCGTCTCCACCGGCGCGGTCTTGACAACAACCACTGTCCGACTCCCAGCGGCGTGACGTAACGAGAGCACTCGGGGCTTAATGGACAAGAGCTGCATTCAAATTCTGCTTCCGTCTTCCGATTCCAGGTTAAACATGAAAACTGACTAAAGCTTATCACTTATTAAGCTACTCCTTAATAACTTTCCCGAGCCAGCGTGAATATCAATAAATAGATCGACAAATCCTCAACTTTCGTGACTAACGTATCTACCCATTAGATTTTTAGCCTTGGTACTGTAACATCCACGAGATAAATTTTAGCTACAGTGCGACGAGAGGAAATTATGCCTCTAACAGTTATAAACATTATCTATTCGACATATTGAAAAACAGTGAGATAAAACAAAACATGATAAGTATATGGCCATCGCGCGAAATAAGCCGTAAATTAAATTTACGTTATGTGCGTATTTATGCCTTCGAAACATAAACAGATGCTAGTAGTGGCATAAAAAAATAAAAAAAAATAAAATAAAAAAAAATCTGTTCTCAAGACTTGGAAATGTGGATACTAAGAAGTTACACTTAATCTTGGTATCAACTGTCTCGGTGAAAACGCTGCTAACATGTGGCCCCAAGTCCAATGAATCAAGCGGACAGATAACGGCGTAGTATGAGGGCGGATCCAGTAACAGAATCCGCCATCTGCAGTTTGGATGTACTGTAATGAATAACCAAAAGCAGAAGTGTACAAACAGTAACATACATATTTGGGTAGTTGTTCAGGGGGTTTTGTAATAGCAGAGAGAAGTTTTTCCTTTGTTGCGGTATTGGTTTTTTTAAAGTATTAAGATGTTTCGCATAATACAGGGTTTAAACAGTCGTTATGTACACTTTATATTATACATGAAACTGTGAGTGGTTTGGAGTATGTTGTTGCAGTTGTCGATCCCTTCTTTTGGTCAAGTTGTGCCACAAATTCCTTGTCTCCCAAATTCTATTCAGTACCTATTCATTAGTTACGTGATCGACCCATTTAATCTTCAGAATTCTTCCGTAGTAACACATTTTGAAAGCTTCTACTCTTCTTTATGTAAACTGTTATTGTTGTTAGCTTTCCAGAAAACAGGCTGTAATTGTCAAAAATAAATAAATAATACTATGCAAAAACATAACTGAAATGTGTATTGTCAACACAAGTATCTGTCATAACGCTCATAAAAACAGCTAGAAGAGTAACACATGTTGTGAAAATGCCCTATCGGGATAGCAACTAAATTATCTTTAGCTACTGCTGAAATAGGAATCTACCTGAAAATCTTCTATCAGGACTCTGACAATAAAGCAACGAAGTATCAGATTTCGTTTCCTATTTGTGAGATGAAGGTATGCCTAGTATTTCTGCCCTATCACTTTACACATAATGAACAACACATACAACATAGAAGTGCGTGACAGTAAAGGAACTTTGCAAACAAGCAAATGAAAGCGGTAAATAGACTATAAAACTGTAAGTTTTCCAAAGACTTAATGACCAACACATACAGCATAAAAGTGCGTGACAGGAGAGGAACTCTGCAAACACGCAAGTGACAGAGGCTCTCAGCACTATGGGACTTAACATCTGAGGTCATCAGTCCCCTAGACTCAGAACTACTTAAACCCAACTAACCTAAGGTCATCACACACACCCATGCCCGAGGCAGGATTCGAACTTGCGACCGTAGTGGCAGCGCGGTTCCGGACTGAAGCGCCTAGAACCGCTCGGCCACAACGACCGGCAAGTGAAAGAGGTAAGTTGACTCTAAAACTCCATATATTATAGTCTTACAAAGTTCAGACCATTAAAGCACATAAAAACTTTTTTTGGGGAAACTATAGACATTTGAAAGAAATGACCATTTTCTGGTCGAAAATAATAATAAATGTCAACATAAGTAATCGGCTACGATGAACTGAAGAAAATTTAATTGGCTTCAAGGGAGACCAAAAATCATTAAAATCGGGTGAAAATTATTGCTTGCACGACGACAACCATGCTAAAAAACATGGTTTTGAGTAAAACACGTTTAGTGTTTGACACGTATTTGGAAATTAAACTCCGCCAGTACAATCCATGAATGTGCAATGGTAGCAATGGGCCGCGTGTCATCGTGAGCCCAGGGGCGTCGCTGGATGCGGATATGGAGAGGCTATAAAGTTAACATATTTGAAACACGCTAATGTTACCCTCTGAGAGGACTTCAGAGTTCGACCGTGCGTGTGTCCAACGGAGAAGGGTATCAGACTATAATTGCGAATTTTGTGAAGTTAACAGTAAAACCAAATGGGCCTCAACCTTCGGGGTTAGCAATAGTGGTAAAATTACAAGTGAATGAAAAAGAAATGAATGCTTGCCAGCCTAATTAAGCACATGAATTTGGAAATACACTCCTGGAAATTGAAATAAGAACACCGTGAATTCATTGTCCCAGGAAGGGGAAACTTTATTGACACATTCCTGGGGTCAGATACATCACATGATCACACTGACAGAACCACAGGAACATAGACACAGGCAACAGAGCATGTACAATGTCGGCACTAGTACAGTGTATATCCACCTTTCGCAGCAATGCAGGCTGCTATTCTCGTAGAGACGATCGTAGAGATGCTGGATGTAGTCCTGTGGAACGGCTTGCCATGCCATTTCCACCTGGCGCCTCAGTTGGACCAGCGTTCGTGCTGGACGTGCAGACCGCGTGAGACGACGCTTCATCCAGTCCCAAACATGCTCAATGGGGGACAGATCCGGAGATCTTGCTGGCCAGGGTAGTTGACTTACACCTTCTAGAGCACGTTGGGTGGCACGGGATACATGCGGACGTGCATTGTCCTGTTGGAACAGCAAGTTCCCTTGCCGGTCTAGGAATGGTAGAACGATGGGTTCGATGACGGTTTGGATGTACCGTGCACTATTCAGTGTCCCCTCGACGATCACCAGTGGTGTACGGCCAGTGTAGGAGATCGCTCCCCACACCATGATGCCGGGTGTTGGCCCTGTGTGCCTCGGTCGTATGCAGTCCTGATTGTGGCGCTCACCTGCACGGCGCCAAACACGCATACGACCATCATTGGCACCAAGGCAGAAGCGACTCTCATCGCTGAAGACGACACGTCTCCATTCGTCCCTCCATTCACGCTTGTCGCGACACCACTGGAGGCGGGCTGCTCGATGTTGGGGCGTGAGCGGAAGACGGCCTAACGGTGTGCGGGACCGTAGCCCAGCTTCATGGAGACGGTTGCGAATGGTCCTCGCCGATACCCCAGGAGCAACAGTGTCCCTAATTTGCTGGGAAGTGGCGGTGCGGTCCCCTACGGCACTGCGTAGGATCCTACGGTCTTGGCGTGCATCCGTGCGTCGCTGCGGTCCGGTCCCAGGTCGACGGGCACGTGCACCTTCCGCCGACCACTGGCGACAACATCGATGTACTGTGGAGACCTCACGCCCCACGTGTTGAGCAATTCGGCGGTACGTCCACCCGGCCTCCCGCATGCCCACTATACGCCCTCGCTCAAAGTCCGTCAACTGCACATACGGTTCACGTCCACGCTGTCGCGGCATGCTACCAGTGTTAAAGACTGCGATGGAGCTCCGTATGCCACGGCAAACTGGCTGACACTGACGGCGGCGGTGCACAAATGCTGCGCAGCTAGCGCCATTCGACGGCCAACACCGCGGTTCCTGGTGTGTCCGCTGTGCCGTGCGTGTGATCATTGCTTGTACAGCCCTCTCGCAGTGTCCGGAGCAAGTATGGTGGGTCTGACACACCGGTGTCAATGTGTTCTTTTTCCCATTTCCAGGAGTGTATATATTTCAGAATATTGGATATTAGTTATTGAAGTTATTTTTGTCGAGATTTCCCTCTGAATAGCAAACAGGAGAGATAATGACACAGTGCACTCTGTACTGTGTGTAGCAGCATTACCAATAGCGCACACATCAGTGAATTATGGGGAGAAAAATTGTACCGAGCTCGTACTAATGACGGCCACAATCAATAGTATTACTTAATCAAAATACTGAACATCAAAGCATGACGTGCAGAACTAATTTTGGACATGAGGGGCTTCTATTTTGACTGACATGAATAACAAATAAAGATAAATAATATGTTAAATACACTGCTTAAGCTCCTCTGCATACAGAAATTTTCCTTAGTTATAGTAATAGTTCATTTTTTCTCAATAGGAGGAGAATACGATGGGGACCATAAACCTGTACAGTTTCACTAGCCAAGGTTGTTTGATTATTGCAAAAGTAAAAACTATCTCTAAAAGCTAATCATTCACTTAAATTACTTTGAAAGGTAATAAAATGCAACACTGGGCTTAATTAACTTCAAAAGGAACCATTCATGATGGGTACCAAAACTACACTACCTTCGAAAATGTGCATAACTTCACTTCTGACAGTACTACAGCAAATCGGTTCATTAAATATTTGTATGTATTTGTACTTTAATCACCTGTGAAGCAGGTATTCTTGGCAATAATATGTACACAATCTTGCACTGTAATTCCACAAAAATATATTTTATAACAAACTAAGGATACTTTAGCAAAAGCCTATCCAACTTCACTTTCACGGTTTTAGCTTTTAAATAATTAAGGTTTTTTCTTTCCTACTGATTGATCTTTAAATTTTTGTACTTAAACTTCCTACCTTAACAATTCCAATTGGAGTAGTCCATAAACAAAGCATCCAATTTTTACTCTTACTTTAACATTTGCTACTCCTTTTACTTTAGACAGAAAATCACTTTTAAACACATGAATGCCTTATTGTTCATTTAACACAGGATACTCGGTTTTAGTAGCACTTAGGTGAGGACCCCACGTAGGTTCGTGATCAGGATTGAAGTTATAGTTTCAAACAAGAATTGACGTTTCATGTGATTATTATTGAAACAAAACACAAATTAACTGGTCCATGCCAATATGCATTACGTAACTGAATGTATGAACTCTTTGAAGAAGTGCCAAAGTTTAGTGGGAGGCGAAATGGCGACTAACTGTACTTACGGCCCTTGATGTGCGAATGCTCTATAAAATTTTTCTTGGCGTCGAATTTTCGACATATTAGAGTCATTCCATTATTCTGTGAATACCAAATAATAGCCAGATCCACCTCCGAGGCAAATTCGTTGTAACGCAGCTTCCAGTTACCTCTCTTAACACCGTCGAGGTGTACCGTGATAAGGCTAGCCACACATTGCGTGCAGTTTGGTCAACCACCAAACCCACCTTATACATCGCGCCTTGCCACTTTCGTTGAGGAGGGACTTCCCTACAGCTTTTACGTATTACAAAGACAAGTGCTTTAAGCATGAACGAGCTTTTAAAAAACATACGTCTTTCATAAACATATCCATATTACAATAATTTAAAATGTCAACATATTCTCTTGCTTTCTACACATATACATTACAAAACTCTAGTTTTCTTGCCATACATCAACGAGTTGAAACAACACAGAACGCACACTTCATAAATTGCAGATACACAGTTTCTTAAAATAAATCTACGCCTAATCGATATAAGTGTTGCAAGGCAAGTGATCAGCACGTCGCTCTCCCAGCCGTATGTCAGTTTACGAGACCGGAGGCGCTACTTCTCAATCAATTATCTCCTCAGTTTGCTTCCCAAGGGATGAGTGCACCCGTCTTACCAACAGGGCTCGGCAGACCGAATGGTCAACCACCCACGTGCTAGCCCAGGCCTCTTAACTTCGGTCTTCTAACGGGAAACGGTGTTACCACTGCGACAAGGCCGTTGGCTTGACAAGTGTTTATCAAATGTAAAAAAGGGACCAGGCTTTAAACTTACGGGATATCAGCGATACCTGGTCCATAATAACTGTCAGCCCTGCAATTGGATGGCTGCTTTCTGGTAATTTGACCTGACAAGTCCCGAAAGCCCTTTTCGTCGCTGGACGCATCGCCGCTGGAGTCTCTATCTTCACAGAATCGCCGCATTTCATCGCCGATTTTAATCTGAAGGGCATTTGCCATAATGCAATATGACCTACACTGAATCAAAAGTATCTGGTCACCAGGGTGAGAATGATTTAAAAGTTCGTGGGGCCTTCCATCGGTAATGCTGGAATTAAATATGATGTTGGCCCACACTTTGCCTTGATGACAGCTTCCACTCTCGCAGGCATACGTTCAATCAGGTGCTGGAAGGTTTCTTGGGGAATGGCAGCCCATTCTTCACGGAGTGCTGCACTGAGGAGAGGTTTCGTTTATCGGTCGGTGAGGTCTGACACGAAGTTGGAATTCCAAAACATCCCAAAGGTGTTCTATAGGATTCAGGTCAGGACTCAATGCAGGCCAGTCTGTTACAGGGATGTTATTGTCGTGTAACCACTCCGCCCAAGGGCGTGCATTATGAACAGGTGCCACGCGGGATTAGCCGAGCGGTCTGCGGCGCTGCAGTCATGGACTGTACGGCTGGTCCCGGCGGAGGTTCGAGTCCTCCCTCGGGCATGGGTGTGTGTGTTTGTCCTTAGGATAATTTAGGTTAAGTGGTGTGTAAGCTTAGGGACTGATGACCCTAGCAGTTAAGTCCCAAAAGATTTCACACACATTTGACCACTTTTATGAACAGGTGTTCGATCGTGTTGAAAGATGGAATCGCCATCCCCGAATTGCTCTTCAACAGTGGGAAGCAAAAAGGTCCTTAAAACATCAATATGGGACTGTGCTATGATAGTGCCATGCAAAACAACAAGGTGTCCAATCCCCCTCCATGAAAAACACAGCCACATCATAACACCAGCGCCTCCGAATTTTACTGTTGGCACTAAAAATGCTGGAAGATGACGTTCACCGGGAATTCGCCACACCCATACTCTGCCATCGGATCGCCACACTGCGTACCGTGATTCGTTACTCCACACAACGTTTTTCCACCAACCGCCCAATGTCTACGCTCCTTACACCAAGCGAAGCGTTGTTTCGCATTTACCGGCGTGATGTGTGGCTTATGAGGAGCTGCTCACTAGTTCATCGTCAACAAACAGTGCTTTAATAATGTTTCTCTGTTAATTGCAATAGACACAAAGATAATCAATCATAAGTACTTGCAAATCCCAGTGTCATCAGATAATTCGAGACTTTCTCGTTTCAATTCTTTGCAGCTTGTTTTAGGCCATATAAGCTATTCCTCAGCTTATAGAATCTATTTGTTTCATTGTTAACACCTTCAAGTTCCTTCATATAAATCTCCTTTTCTAGATCGCCGTATAGAATCGCTGTATAGAATCGCTGTATTTAACTCAAAAGTTTTTTATTTTCACTTTATTCGTATCTGTAAGACTACGAAGCAGTCTGACTGATCATAAATTGCCATAGGAGTA
This sequence comes from Schistocerca americana, assembly GCF_021461395.2. Taxonomy (NCBI): domain Eukaryota; kingdom Metazoa; phylum Arthropoda; class Insecta; order Orthoptera; family Acrididae; genus Schistocerca; species Schistocerca americana. Next base: position 185,000,058 of record NC_060123.1, read on the forward strand.
AAAGTTTCTAAATAGTCTACTCCTTTCTCTTGCTCAAAAGCTCTTGCAATTATTCTGCCATTATAACGACCGACTTGCTGTTTTCGCCACACCCCGCGACGGGTTAAAAGCTTCACAATATGTAGAAGTTCTACATTACTCCATATTTTCAATTTTATTAGATACTCGTCCTCATCAGACACTGCTTTATACCAGTTTTTGTCTTTCAAGCATCTGAAATACAAATGCCTCCAACTTTACCTATCATACCGAAGTTTTCATTATTACTGCGTTACACAGTTTCTAGTTCGTACTCTGCGAATCAGACCGGTGGTCTAAGGTTTCGTCGATCACGCAGGTTTGGTGGCGAGATTCTGTTTTAGGTTATGCAAACAGATGACACGCTGCAGTCTTCAGAGACAGCGCACAGCAAATCGTCAGATAATTGGTTGTTTTGTGGATACTAGAGTTCATTCTTCTTTTCTCTTGTGAGAATCTTGACTACAGTAGCTTCTCCTTTATCTTCGATTCTTTCGTCAGATATGACATAATAAAAGGCAACAACGTCTTTTTCATCCAGTAGGTACATTCGTAGCAGGGCGAATGAAAATCATGTCGAACAAAGATTTCATTCCTTGATTTATTTTTAGTCTTTACTTGTTTTTGATAGCAATCGTATCCAAAAGTTATCAACTTAGTAAACATTACTTTTCGTCCAAACTATACAGAGGAATTTTTCCCTTCCATTGAATTCCTTTCAGCTAGATTTAATGTAAAAACAGCATAAGTTGTCACATCAGTCAACAGATTCATATTTAGGTTTCATGCTAAATTGACAACTGGGCGCATTTCTCTTTCAGTGTTTCCGGTTTGTTGTGCTGTATAAGTGTTAATATGGATATGGTGAACTCCATGTTCATGTAGAAGCTCTTTAGTGATAGAGTTCCTGATTTCGGCCGCGCTGTCTTGGTTTAAACATTTTACTTTATTCCCAAACTGATTTTCTGCCACTTTCATGGAAGTTCGTAATTTGGAAGCAGCCTCAGCTTTCCTCTACGGAAGTTCTGAAATGGGGAGAAAATCAACTTTAAATAATAAAACATACCCCCTTTCTCCTAAGACCATGAGATTCATTTCGTACATGTCAACATGAGTTACATCCAGAACCTTTTCATCAACTTCTTACTTGTTCTATGAAAATTGTGATGTTGTTTGCCCGTAGAAGCATATAACACGTACATATTTATTCTAGTCACCAGTACAATGAATGTCATTTATTGTTAGTACGTCTCTTACCTATGCGACATACTGATGTATTAACTTTTCATGCCAGATTTTAATTGGGATTGTTGTCATACATTTGACAGACTCTTTTGTACGAAGCAACGTTTTATGAAACTATCCTTCGTGTCTTCCTATTGCTACAGTTTCCGAATTGCCACAGGGTTTGCAAACAGAGACTTCTGTACTGTCTGAACATAGCCTTTACTTAAGATTTATTTTTATGTTCACTATTTTAACTCTATCGACTCACTTTTCATGTACAGTACTTAGGATTTTAGAATCGAATTTTGAGTTTTGACTCTTGTTTTAATGAAGACTATTTTTCATGCCAGTGTCCCTTATAGAAATGTGGACAACCTCAAGCTTTCTGGTCTTAGAATAATTTCTGTATTCAGTTAACAATTGATTTTTAATATTTATGGACTGTTCTAACGGTGCTTCAAGGAACATAGAAATATTAAAAATATTAGTACACCGTACGGTGGAAAATAAATGCTGTGTATTCAAGTTTTTAATGGATATTTATATCTGAACAAGGTATTAAATATTTCAACTATATTATATCTTCTAAAATAATTGTTTCATCATGAGGAACTACTCACGTTGGCCGTGTATTATGTTTAGGATGAGTACTTTTGATACCCTACATTATTTGGAATCGTTCTCCAAAGAATCTTTAGTGATGGACAAACTTATGTGTTCAGCAATAGTAATTAGTCTGTTTGAAAAAAAGAAGGTATTTGTTTTTATTTCTTTATTTTCGGTTTATGATGTGACGTATTTACTTCCTTTTCATTAAAGTATTTTATACAATGACGTGGTACAGCACCAAGAAGATTTTTAATCATCATGCCTTTACATTGTTTGTTTCTATTTGTCCCTCCCTTCTCGCGTTTGTTAGAATCCTGCGAATTTCCGCATTGATGCTACAACTAACTGACTAATCGTGCTTTGCCCGGGTATTAATTTTGCCAATTTTCGATTAGAAACGAAACCAAAAGAATAACTGTTTTCATAGTGAAATATCTAAAAAAATTTTTGTCCGTGTATTCGTCAAAACACGTTTGAAATTTGAAAGAGTCATACAAAGAAGTATGTGTAATGTAACTCTATAGACGGCTATAGTTTTCGCCTGCAGCCATTTGAGCTTCGCAGTTTATTGCTGTAAAACGCACAGGCAGCAGTTAGTGATTTCCTTAAGTCGACTCGACCGTTTGAATGTCTTATTAGTAAAGAATGAATGTATTAAGACTTCATGTATGATACCGCTTTTTTCACGTAACTCAGTGTGTACTAGGAGAAACCTCTTGAACTATGTTTCGTACAATGATATATTTGCGGCAGTTTCTTCAGGAATTTCATTGTTTATAACGCCATACCTCTTGAAGTGTGATAATACGCAGTTCTTACGTCCGACAGCGATTGCTGCCTGACAATAAGGGATATGTGTAACAAATTTGGTTGAAATACGTCCAGCAGTTTAGGGGTCGATGTTGGACATCCACACACACATACATACATTTTTATGATATGTTTTGATACTATCTTCGTGCGGATTTTTAGATCTTCCTACTACTTACTATTATTCATTATTCTGTATTTAAATTAGTGAAATGTTCCATCATCGAAAGACAGTCTAAGATAGGTACTATGGAATGAAAGAAAAAAATAAGAAAATGGAGACAATTGCAGAATAAGCTCCTTTCGAGAATGTTGTAACGTACAAGGATAAGAAATTAATGAAAGGATGAAAATAATTACAATTATATCTAGTACAATTAGCGGAACTATATTTCTTACGAGGCTCCATTTACGCCATCTAACAATAATAAAAGATTAACATTATTTTCATGACATCTAGGAAGTGGGAGATAACTGAGATATGAATGATGACAAACAGAGAGAGGAAAGAAATTAAAATTTCACAGAGAGTTAATGGTTAAATGACATTGTCCTACTGAGATGCTCACATACGTGCTCTCGTTTTATTCTTAGCGGAGGCCAGAGCAATCTGTTTAGATGCTTTTCTTCTGCAATTCAGTATAATAATCATCATTTCCTCTGTATTTCGCGTTTTTGGTATTGGATCAGAAAACTTTGGGTATCGAATCCTTGAGTGTTCAGAATTCTTTCACTCCTCTTGCAGACTTTCTACGCGTATTGCATTATTGCAGTCATGCCAATAAATGACTCCTGATCAACATTTCGTCCAAGTGGCTAAGTGGCTAAAATCAGTAGCATATTGCTTGATCATATGGGCACTGATGCACTCTTATGAAACAAAGGACTGAATTTTTAGAATAAAGTGTATGTTCTTTTTGCGGGTGATGATATATACACTATCTGACATTTTGTTCTCGACCAGACGCTTTGAAATATCAGAAAATTCAGTTCGCGTTAGAGACTGCAAAGACTTCTCTTTTAAGGTCGAATACCTGGAATCACACATTTTGTGTTTTATGACGATAGAGAACATGAACATTCCATTTGTAGAATTTTTTGTTAACCAGGAGAATATTTTTCACAGAAATGAGGCTGTGGCATAGTCAGTTGCATACTTTGGGCACAAGAGACCCCAGAATCCTGAAATAACAGCATTCCATCATGTTAAGGGACAATCCACCAACCCACGCAGTTTCCCGTTTGCATTTTATCTCCACCATTACAAAGCTTTGCGATGCTAGTTTGACCTTTAAGATTTCACATGTTTGCAATCGAACCATTTGCTGTATAAATACAGCATTGCGGTAGGTTTTTCTTCTACATGACCTAATTTCGTATATAGTCTGAAGATCAATTCAGAAACTCAGCTTACTGTATTTGTTTCACTTTGCCAATGCTTATTTTAGGGTATAATAAGTTAAATTCTTAGAATGCATTTTCTATATCACCTGTAAACTGAAACTACCTAATTCCATAAAGACCAGCAACAGTGACATATTTCCAGGCTTCCATATTCACATCAGTGTACTCAGGGCTAAATTTTCCTACCTTCCATAAAATCACAGGCAGCCTTCTATACATCAGTCCACCATCACATCGTACCCGTATTTTTTTCTCATCTAGAACTTACTTCCTATCAAACGTTTTGTCCCAAATCTATGTTTTTCGCAAGAGCAGGCATTACTAGCCGGGGAAACAGACAGTTGGAATTAAGTTTTTAGAACAATCACAAGTTGTAATAAGTACTATTTCAATGACCGCTTTCACTCGGTTTAACAATATCATCGTCAGAGACTGTGGAATTTACACTCTGGAATTTAGAAGGCGTTGCAATATGGACATAAAATATTCAATGAACATTATGATAATTTACGTTCAAAATAGTTGACTGATTACATCGCCGATATCGGTGATTAAGTTGACTGCATAAAAATGGAGGTATAATACAGGGAATTGTAATGAAGACAGAAACTTGAAGCCTACGTTCCCCACGTCAGTTGTCAGAAGACGTCATCTTCAGGTGGAAATGTTTTGATCAGAAATGCCAGTTTGCATGAGTTACAGCTGTACTAATGATTGTGATTAGAGTCTAGTAAAGTGTAAAGGAATCAAATTTCCTTCGTAAGTAGATTCATTAAAGCCATCTATTCTTTTATATAGTGAATTTTGGTTGTGCTTCTTCCTTACACTGTAGTGGTCTTATTTCTGTCATTTCATTTTAGACTTCGGATCAGTCCAACAATAAAGGCTCTCTGGGTGATCGCTGTGAGACGGAAAGATTGGAAACCAAACACAGCAAAATATGTTCTCTGAATTTTAGGGAAGAGGACATAGACCGAAAATCAATTTCGTCAGTCTGTATTAATGAAAATGCTGGATTAAGAAAGCAGCCTATTCACGTCACGTACTTTATAACAGGACATTAAAAAACTGAGAAAAATAAAACCACAGCTCCCGAAGCATCAGACACTATATTAAGACATTATACTTCTCTAGTTTTTTTCGTTATGTTTATATCTGAAAACATTTGAAACTCGGGGCTGACTTTTTCCCACTTCACTTTTCTCTTGGGGCCTTAGCTGTTTCCACGGTTAAGAGAAGGTGATGTTATTGAGCTATTTAGATTAATTCCATGTCATTTAAAGGAGATGTAATGTCGTTTTTATTTCCAGTCCTAAGCTTGTTTTTGAATGTATTTGTAAAGCTGCAAGCGGGGGCAAGTGACGACGTTGGTGTTACTAATACTGTGATGCTAATGATCGACAGACATTGCTGCAGCCTTAAATGCGTACTGCATAATCTATAAAAGAACTTCCGTCTTTTCGTAATTGGGATTTCGTAGTACCATCCATTTAAAAAGGACTGCTCATCCACGCTAATACTAGCGAAGCAAGAACTACACTACTGGCGATTAAAATTGCTACACCACGAGATGGCGTGCTACAGACGCGAAATTTAACGTGATGTGCAAACGATTAGCTTTTCAGTGCATTCACATAAGGTTGGCACCGGTGGCGACACCTACAACGTGCTGACATGAGGAAAGTTTCCAACCTATTTCTCATACACAAGCAGCAGTTAACCGGCGTTGCCTGGTGAAACGTTGTTGTGATGCCTCGTGTAAGGAGGAGAAATGTGTACCATCACGTTTCCGACTTTGATAAAGGTCAGATTGTAGCCTACCGCGATTGCGGTTTATCGTATCGCGACATTGCTGCTCGCGTTGGTCGAGATCCAACGACTGTTAGCAGAATATGGAATCGGTGGATTCAGGAGGGTCATACGAAACGCCTTGCCTGATCCCAACGGCCTCGTGTCACTATCAGACCAGATGACAGGCATCTTCTCCGCATGGCTGTAACGGATCGTTCAGCCACGTCTCGATCCCTGAGTCAACAGATGGGGACGTTTGCAAGACAACAACCATCTGCACGAACAGTTCGACGACGTTTGAAGTAGCATGGGCTATCAGCTCGGAGACCATGGCTGCGGTTACCCTTGACGCTACATCACAGACAGGAGCGCCTGTGGTGGTGTACTCGACGGCGAACCTGGGTGCACGAATGGCAAAACGTCATTTTTTCGGATGAATCCAGGTTCTGTTTACAGCATCATGATGGCCGCATCCGTGTTTGGCGACATCGCGGTGAACGCACATTGGAAGCGTGTATTCGTCATCGTCATACTGGCGTATCACCCAGAGTGGTGGTATGTGGTGCAATTGGTTACACGTCTCGGTCACCTCTTGTTCGCATTGACGGCACTTTGAACAATGGACGTTACATTTCAGATGTGTTACGATCCGTGGATCTACCCTTCATTGGATCCCTGCGAAACCCTACATTTCAGCAGGATAATGCACGACCGCATGTTACAGGTCCTGTACGGGCCTTTCTGGATACAGAAAATGTTGGACTGCTGGCCTGGCCAGCACATTCTCCAGATCGCTCACCAATTGAAAACGTCTGGTCAATGGTGGTCGAGCAACTGGTTCATCACAATACGCCAGCACTACTCCTGATGAACTGTGGTATCGTGTTGAAGTTGCATGGGCAGCTGTACCTGTACACGCTATCCAGGCTCTGTTTGACGCAATGCCCAGGCGTATGAAGGCCGTTATTACGGCCAGAGGTGGTTGTTCTGGGTACTGATTTCTCAAGATCTATGCACCCAAATTTCGTGAAAATGTAATCACATGTCAGTTCTAGTATAATATATTTGTCCAATGAATACCCTTTTATCATCTGCATTTCTTCTTGGTGTAGCAATTTTAATGGCCAGTAGTGCACATTATTTTCCGCGGTCACGCATCACTTTATTATTGGGGGCCAACAATTACTGATTTTGATTATGCTGAGAAAATTTACATTCGTCATTAAGACAATTCTTTTTTCTCTCCTTTGTTTACAAATCATATGAAACTAACATCATTTAATCATTTACCAAACAGGAGGAGGTTTTATAAATTCTGTTCTTAGTTATTCGATAGTCTAACAAAAATAAAGCTAAATTAACAAGGAGGACTACATCGTATTACTGGATATCAAACATGCATTAAATACCCATATGACGATGCCTTCCCAGCGCTGTGCTACTCTCGAGAGCAGAGTAACATTTTCTGTTTAAAATAGCTGGTTCGTGCACACATCACAACTTAAGAACACGAACAAATAGTACATGGTAACCTGTTAATGTTTCGGGACTTCTAACATGGCGACGCTGGCTTAAGTCTGTAGCTCCTTTATACCTCCATGTGTATAACAAGAGAGGTAAAAATACAATGAGTTGTCATGACATTAATAACTTGAAGCCGACGTCCGCCATTTTAGTTGCCCCAAAACATTACCTTCATGTGTTTTCTTTACTAATCCAAAACAAGAACTCCGGAGTACGCTTTGTTCATGCACAGTGTCAGGCAAAATTTTGCGAACTGATATGCCACAACAATGAACACACTTCACCAGGTCTGTCGTTGGAAAAGGTTTGTCATATGTACAAAATAAAAATTTCCCAGAAGAAAATAAATGAATATTGAATAAATAAAATGATAGCTGCCTGCTGTAGCGCGCTTCATTTGTTGAAATATTATGAAGTGTAAGATTGTTCTGGTAATACATACAGATTGCTTTCTTAATCGCAGATTTTCTAAACTTGAAAGGTTCGAGACATTTACTCTCGGACAACTTGTCTAGTTTCCTCTTATGTAATTCAGTTAAAGTCGTGAGATGGTTTTTCTGCTTATTCAAAGATTTTATCTAAGTTGTGTCTTTCTCGTTATCTATCTGTAAATCAAATATAGAACAGTAGGCTCTAAATCTATCTCACTTGTACTGGTGTCAGTTGTGGGATACCTAAAACTTGCGTTGTAGTTAGTCACAATGATCAGTCCTTATTGTTCGTAAGATGCGAGATATGGAGGAATGTTCTCTGGTTATAACAGATGCAGCTTTTGAATGTTAAGTTCTTCTTGTAAAGATAACCATTTACTATCATGAATGCTGTAATGTGATCTGTGGCTTTTCAGTGACTGGATACATTCATGCACTTTAGATATGGTTTCTCCTTCAAGTTTGTTTGGTCTGGTGTTATGTTTTTCTCTGGTCTCCACATATGCCTATTTCAGAGTAATAAGACGTCTGTTGGCGGCGCCATGCACTGCCAAGAATGATGGTTGACATATATTGTGAGTTAACAAACATTTCACTCTCATTTAAGTATATGGCCGAAAGAGTCAGCCTTCAGGAATTGTGAAACGACCCCTGTCGTCCAGACCCTGTACCACAAAGAGCGCAGATTCGAGACGAGATGGGGAAATTCACAGGCGTCTCTTGTGCTGAATGAGGCCTAGACGCTGTAGTGTGCAAGTGAGAGAGATGAGAACCTACACCATAGGAAAACCCCACAGAAGCCGTTTGTGGCCAGGGAGACATAGTAGTGTTAAATGTGGCGGACCTAAGATTAGTCATAAAAGGAAACATTTATTAAAACTATTTAATTCTGTAGTAACTCAGGGAAGGAAGCCACAGTAATTTTAATCTACCATCCTTAATAAATTCTCATGGTGATCCCAATAAAACACGAATATTGATCATATCTGTAATAGTTTAGGATTTACTGTCAAAGTGAAATTAACAAGTTTTGTAAAAATGACCTAAATGCTAAAATCTGAACGCTTTGGTTGATATTAACGATCGATATTTCATTTAAAATCGCATCATTAAAATGACAAATGTTGTAAATATCAACTCGGTAACATTATTTGTTAAAAGATATAGTAAATTTAAATTGTCAGTATTTTCAGTTAAGCATCAGATCATCATTTCCTCCACACAAAACACATTGAACGATGACAGAACGACACCTTATTGAATCATTAGGTAATAGAATATTTGTTGTAAAGTTTAGTGAATAATAGTTACTTCTGTTCTTTATTTATTTATCAGAAAGCATATTGGTGTAGGGCTACTGGCCGTGGCATTTAAAGCAAAGAAGGAAATTGTACTGGTTTTATGTAAAAGAATTTCATGTTTATTATGTAATGGATATTATTGTTACTTTATTTAGAATCTGAAAGTGGTCAAGCTTTAATTATTTAAATATTTTAAAATGTAAAATAATGTAGAATAAACTGCAACCAATCAGATGGACGGCTTCAGGAAAGGGAACTGCACTAGTCAGTTTAGCGACGATGTTCGGGACTCGGGGGACGCGGCTGGAGATGGCAGAGGGACAGTTCGGCTGGAAACACCAAGGTGAACAGTGCTGATGTAGACGCGAAAGCAGACAGTTCAGTGCTGGTCTAGACACCAAAGGGTACAGTGCTGGCGGAGATGCGTAAGCGGACGGTCGGTCTTTAGGCAGCTAGGAAGTGAAACGACTTAGAAAATTTCCCGTTGTGTGGTATCGCGGGACTTAGTGTCTGAGCGGTGAGCAGGCTTGCGCCTGGTGTGAACTCGCAGTTAACGAGGTAGAGAATTGGACCGGTAATTCGCAATGACATTGTGAATGATCGAACTGCGTCAAATGGATATACGCTCGAGTGTAATAGTAATTCTAAATATGACCACTTTCGCTGTTAGTTTGCTTTCTGAATAAACATTATTCTAACCAAATCGCAACTGTGTGGCCAGCAACATTTAAAGGTCATCAGTTTAGTTCCCGATATTATTATTACTGTTATTATCTGTTATATTAACTTCCTATTTCGGAAACTTGCCGTCAGCCAGAAAATTTAACCAAATGGTCACAAGTGTCTAATTTAGGGCGTGTAATGCGACTCGTGTGGTTCAACCCCTAGACGAGTTTGAGCCAAGACATTTCGACAAAGAGGAACCGCATGTGAGCCCGAACTTCTTTGGGATGTTAGCTCACAGTATCAACGTCCACTGTTTGTACATCTCTGTTGAACACGTATTTTATAGGCACGGGAAGAATCGAGACCTGCAGCTTCATTTGGACCTATCTTTGGTCTCCTTTGTGTCATATTTTTTATTCTGATAATATCAGTCACGTGAGATTTGCATATCGTAGGAGGCCATTTGATTCAATTCCTTCATTAATCAATCCTTTCTATAAATGGAACATTCTGAAAACATCTCAATCTTAAGCCCTGACAATCGCCAAATGTGAGGTGACTCTTGGCCTGTAATCTTTTAGGAGAATCACAAGTACCTGCCAACCCTTTCCTTCTTTTTACTAGTATTATGCACGGGATATTCATTTTCATTCTGATGCCTTTATTTCTCTTAACTCTAGTACTGTGTTTATTTTGCACTTACACTTAAGATGTTCAAGTCAAAAAACACCTGTTATTTCTGTTTTATGAAGGTATACTTTTACACATTTATGTATTGAAATCATAAACAAAGTTATAATTTAGAAAATTTAATCTATTAATCATTAAATTTGCATAATAAAGTAATACGATAATACAATAATGGAGAATTGTAATTACGTATGTGTTGATTTCGCTACACCATGTCCAACTTTTACCAACCGTTTTTCATGTGTGTGTAAGATGTTATTTTCAAGCGAATTTTTTACATTTAACATATTTCACTGAACTTCTGTTATCAGTTTTTCCACACAGATGACATCTGCCTCTCTTTTTACTTCTAGGAATATTTTCTTCCGATGTGGAGGGTGCAGATTCAAACGATGTTCTTTTCTTTACATTTCCTTTCACAGCATTTCCTCTTGGAAGATGTCCTCATCTCTTCACATCCTCACCAGGTAGCTGCTCGCTAAGAGTCTCTAGAAATAACCTTCCTCGCTGTAGGGTGTTTGCTTTACATTGGGGGTGAGTTATATAGTAATAGAGCTATATGAAAATTTGTCGATGGTATTTGAGAAAACAGCAATAGGCCATCTGTTTCTGTTCCTCTTTGCTGTATAGTTCACCACTATCTTGTTCGTGTGTCCACAGCTCCTTTCGTAGTGTTGTACTGCAAAATAATTTGGGGTTTTCTCTTGGTGCCATCACTGATCTTTGTGTCGTAGTGTAGAGTGCTTTCCACAATAACACATTTGTTTTCTTTAGGGGGGGGGGGGGTTTATAGTAGAAGCATTGTGTAATTTGTGAAAGCAAGTTAAGATGTGTAATTAGGAATCCCTCAGGTCTGCAACAGTTTTGGTGGGATGGAATACTTGTTTTTTTTTTTTTTCTCCAAAGTTCCAATCATTGTGATATTTCTCATTATCAGCATTTTTCCTATCTCGTACTAGGAGAAAAAGTTGTAGCAGGTAAACTCATACCCTTTCAAGCCATAAGACAAGTCAGTTACAATCTGTAGACTTTGGTTCTTTTCAGGGACACTGCCTGGTCGTTTCCCACTATATGGCTGATTATTCCACACAGAACTTAATTCATTGACACAAAATACACAAACCTGATACCATACTTTGACCGTTCACTAGGCATGTACAGCCGGAAAGAGTAGTTTGCCCTCAATGCAACAAGTTGTTTGTCTCCTGTAAGAAATATATTTGACTATATAATTTAGGTAATATCTCTACGCATTTCTCGCACAAACTCCTTACAGGTGCAGACGTATCTTGTACACTTCTTTGTATTCTTGTCTCAAGCTAGTGAAATAGAATAACCCCTCATTTTTTAAACGCTTCTAGTGACATCATAACTCTGATGTAGCACTGAAAACTAGGCGACTTCTGTATTCATTTTATAAACTTTCAGTAGACTCATTTTGTGACTTATTAACTTCTGCTAATAAAAAGTAACTGTGTAGGCATCTAGATAAAAAACAGATATTTTTTTCCACGTGTCTCCATATAAATGCATTTCTTCAGCATCAGAATGGGTGAGTGTAATGTTGTCAGTTGATGGAGGATGGAATAAATTTAAAGCTGAATATTGATCGTCAATGTGGGAAGTGGTAAATCTTGTTGTTCCTGAAGTCAGGTGAACTATATTATATGCCGCATGCCGTTCCAGTTGAGATAGACGTTCTGTCTTCTATTCAATGGATTTATCCTTTGTCCTTATAACAGCAACCATTTGCTGTTCTGATGAATCATCTGAGCCTTCTAGTGAAGATGAAGAGCTACATTCCGAAGCATTATCTTCATCCTCCGAAAGTACTTCATCACTATCAGATACGTTCATCAGTATGTCTGCTATTTCATCATCTTACAAAGAGGATATTATCTTGTGATAAAAAATAAAAAAACTTACAAAATATACGAATAGTAAGGGTAGCAACCTAGAGACCTGAGTACAAGTGAGTCACTTAACAAACAGGAATAAAAAGATTCACCCTCCCCCTTTCGTCTTTCCACAGAATAGACATTCAATTGTTCAAAACAACAATGACTTCACTTCTATTTACCGACCTTACTGCAGAAAAATGGCTCTGAGCAGTATGGGACTTAACATCTGTGGTCATCAGTCCCCTAGAACTTGGAACTACTTAAACCTAACTAACCTAAGGACATTACACACATCCATGCCCGTGGCAGGATTCGAACCTGCGACCGTAGCAGTCGCGCGGTTCCGGACTGCGCGCCCAGAACCGCTAGACCACCGCGGCCGGCGACCTTACTGCTCGCATACACGGTCCATACTGGCAAATTGAACATTGTCGGGATTTGCTGCAATAATGAAGGGTAAAGTACACAGGATCTAAAACCCGAACCATTTGGGAAGTACTGCTCTGTGGAAGCCAAACTAAAGCTTCAAAATTATTTTTTTCTCACGATGTATCGCACTAAGGAAAAAACAATGTCAATGAAGGCAGTTGATTGAAAATAAGTATTTTCAAGATTATAGACCAGTAAAAATGATTGTGGTCAAAACAACCCCGAACACCTTACGAGAGTTAAGAAATAATTTCATGCGTAATCTCGGTAACGAAGTTCAATACTGACTACTGTAAATGATGAAGCCAACAGCTGTTAAGTCGCGTTTCACAGTTCTTTACTTTCACTGCTCACGGTCCCCCAGTATAACAAAGTTATATGACCGGTTTACTATTTGTAAATATTAAGCCTCATTAATAGGTAGCAGGCAAAGATCAGCATACTGCTACAACTGTTTGCTGTTGAACATCTATGAGCAGTAAATACCTAACCACACAGTTCACAGTTCTCGCAGAATAAAATGGTACGAGTGATGCTATTTCTCAAATATATTGAACAGAAGCTGTCATTGTTTTAACACGCAGCCTATTTGTGTTACATTAAAAAGGAAATGGATAGGTTAAAGTTAGATATAGTGGAAGTTAGTGAAGTTCGGTGGCAGGAGGAACAAGACTTTTGGTCAGGTGAATACAGGGTTATAAATACAAAATCAAAAACGGGTAATGCAGGAGTAGGTTTAATAATGAATAAAAAATTGGATTACGGGTAAGCTACTACAAACAGCATAGTGAACGCAATATTGTGGCCAAGATACACACGAAGCCCACGTCTACAATAGTAGTACAAGTTTATATGCCAACTAGCTCTGCAGATGACGAAGAAATTGATGAAATGTATGAGGAGATAAAAGAAATTATTCAGATAGTAAAGAGAGACGAAAATTTAATAGTCATGGGTGACTGGAATTCGAGAGTAGGAAAACAGAGAGAAGGAAACATAGTAGGTGAATATGGATTGGGGCTAAGAAATGAAAGAGGAAGCCACCAGGTAGAATTTTGCGTAGAGCATAACTTAATCATAGCTAACACTTGGTTCAAGAATCATAAAAGACGGTTGTATATATGGAAGAAGCTTGGAGATACGGACAGATTTCAGATAGGTTATATAATGGTAAGGCAGAGATTTAGGAACCAGGTTTTAAATTGTAAAACAATTCCAGGGGCAGATGTGGACTCTGACCACAATCTATTGGTTATGAACTGTAGATTAAAACTGAAGTAACTGCAAAAAGGTGGGAATTTAAGGAGATGGGACCTGGATAAACTGAAAGAACCAGAGGTTGTACAGAGTTTCAGGGAGAGCATAAGGGAACAATTGACAGGAATGGGGAAAGGAAGTACAGTAGAAGAAGAATGGGTAGCTTTGAGGGATGAAATAGTGAAGGCAGTAGAGGATCAAATAGGTAAAAAGACGAGGGCTAGTAGAAACCCTTGGGTAACAGAAGAAACATTGAATTTAATTGATGAAAAGAGAAAATATAAAAATGCAGTAAATGAAGCAGGCAAAAAGGAATACAAACGTCTCAAAAATGAGATCGACAGAAAGTGCAAAATGGCTAAGCAGGGATGCCTAGAGGACAAGTGTCAGGATGTAGAGGCTTATCTCACTAGGGGTAAGATAGACACTGCCTACAGGAAAATTAAAGAGACCTTTGGAGAAAGGAGAACCACTTGCATGAATATAAAGAACTTAGATGGAAACCCAGTTCTAAGCAAAGAAGGGAAAGCAGAAAGGTGGAAGGAGTATAAAGAGGATCTATACAAGGGCGATGTACTGGAGGACACTATTATGGAAATGGAAGAGGATGTAGATGAAGATGAAATGGAAGATATGATACTGCGTGAAGAGTTTGACAGAGCACTGAAAGACCTGAGTCGAAACAAGGGCCCAGGAGTAGACAACATTCCATTAGAACTACTGACAGCGTTAGGAGAGCCAGTCCTTACAAAACTCTACCATCTGGTGAGCAAGATGTATCAGACAGGCGAAATACCCTCAGACTTCAGGACGAATATAATAATTCCAGTCCCAAAGAAGGCGGGCGTTGACAGATGTGAAAATTACCGAACAGTTTAATTAGTCACGGCTGCAAAATACTAACAGGAATTCTTTACAGACGAATGGAAAAACTGATAGAAGCCGACCTCAGGGAAGATGAGTTTGGATTCCGTAGAAATAAGGGAACACTGAGTCAATACTGACCCTACGACTTATCTTAGAAGAAAGATTAAGGAAAGGCAAACCTACATTCCTAGCATTTGTAGACTTAGAGAAACCTTTTGACAATGTTGATTGGAATACTCTCTTTCAAATTCTGGAGGTGGCAGGGGTAAAATACAGGGAGCGAAAGGCTATTTACAATATGTACAGAAACCAGATGGCAGTTATAAGAGTCGAGGGGTATGAAAGGGAAGCAGTGGTTTGGAAAGGAGTGAGACAGGGTTGTAGCCTATCCCCGATGTTGTTCAATCTGTATATTGAGCAAGCAATAAAGGAAACAAAAGAGAAGTTCGGAGTAGGTATTAAAATCCATGGAGACGAAATAAATACTTTGAGGTTCGCGGATGACATTGTAATTCTGTCAGAGACAGCAAAGGACTTGGAAGAGCAGCTGAACGGAATTGACCGTGTCTTGATAGGAGGGTATAAGATGAACATCAACAAAAGCAAAACGAGGATAATGGAATGTAGTCGAATTAAGTCGGATGATGCTGAGGGAATTAGATTAGGAAATGAGGCACTTAAAATAAAAGTAGTAAAGGAGTTTTGCTATTTGGGGAGCAAAATAACTGATGATGGTCGAAGTAGAGAGGATATAAAATGTAGACTGGTAATGGCAAGGAAAGCGTTTCTGAAGAAGAAAAATTTGTTAACATCGAGTATAGATTTAAATGCCAGGAAGTCGTTTCTGAAAGTATTTGTATGGAGTGTAGCCATGTATGTAAGTGAAAAATGGACGATAAATAGTGTGGACAAGAAGAGAATTCTAGTAATACTACTGTGCAGTATGTTGCTTCAGTTGACGCCGCTTTCATTGGATGTCGTCAGTTTTTACCCTTTGATCCAGACAAATAAAATCACTCATTAGAGTTCTGGAATGATTCTGAGGATGTTTTGCCTAGTGCATGGTCAGATCGAGAGAAATTTTTTTTCATAAGAAGTCATTTGTCAGGAGAAGCTTCGCGGTGGTCAAGTGACGTAATGATAAGGTGCAAAACTCTTTCTGAATTTAAATCTGTATTTCTTAATGAATACTGGTCACACAACAAACAAAACGTGTCTTGAGAGAGTTTTGGAGCGGTAAAAAGTTTGATCTAGGTCATCGTCAGTAAAAGAGTTCTCTAGCGAGTGGGTTTCACGGCTATCACTGGAAATGATTATCACCGGACAAGAAGGTAAGCTGTCTTGGTACTGGCAGAAGAGAATCATTTCCTCTCCTAGGGATAATGTGGATAGGTTCATTGAATATTTAGAGTCAGTAGAAAGAGTAGCTGCTGCTAAGGAGCAGAAGAAAAATAATAACAGGTCTTCTAACAATCATGTGAACAACAGAAATAATGATAGTTGGAACGTGAATGTTAGAAGTGTGGAGGTTCGGAATACAAGTTGTAATTATCGTAATCAAGGACACGGTAGAGGAAAAGGGGGTAGACAGTCAGACAGTCACCATGATTTGCAACAGTTACTATGACGAAAGCATAAATCTAAATTATGTTCCGTTGAGACAAGATGGAGAGAAAAATGCTATCCTATCTGATTCTGTATTAAATGAACATAACAGGCCGCGTGTGGGGAACTAAATCCGGTCTATGAGGAAATGGCGGTCACAAGGTGGTAACAGCAACACAACCAATGACAAAAACACAGACCACAGTCAGCCAACATAGGCAAACAGATAACATGGATGATGAAATAGGAACATATAGTACCAGTGATGTGTTAAACCACTCTCATGATATAGTTGGCAGGATTTGGATACTTTGGAAGAATGGGTCAAAGAAGAGCAAGAAAACGCTATAGGAATAGGGAGGAAGAAATTAACGGGTTTGAGTGTGATAAGGACGAAGATGAGGTAAAAGCTTACATCTTCGACAATGGTGGCAATCTGAAGGCTAAAGTTGCGATAGAGGAAGTAGCGTCAGTTTTGCAATGTTTTAAAGTGGAAGAACTGATGAATGAAGTGGGTAGTAATAATAATGAGGTCAAGGAACCTGATAGCTGTATTGACTTTCCGAAAACTGTAAAAGCTGACGACAGTATTATAGGAAGCAATGTTGCGCAGGGACGCAGTTGCTCAGAGGTAGAGAGTAGTTTAGCTGGTGTGCAGCAAATGGAAGTACAGAGAGTCGTCAAGTGCTTTGATTTAAAATTGATGGACAGGTTGGAAAAGGGAACTAAGAATATAGAGATCGATGAACCCCAGAATCTAAGTGTGAATCTACTTGCATCTGAACAAAACTACTTTAACTGTAAACAAATTCAGAATGATTTATTAGAAGATGTTTATGAGAAAACTGTTCAGAGTAAAATAACACTATATTACAGAAACTAACATCTCTGGAGTAACAGTATGCTGTCTTCTTGACAGTGGCGTTGAAGCAAGTACTTTCTCCCAAGCATTTTTTGGTTCTATTCCTAAGAAGAGTGAATTAATTGTCATGAAAGTAAGTTGTCTCAAAATAATAAGTGCTACTGGAAAAGTTTCTAGACGAGTACAGCATGAAGTTTTGATACCCACTGGTATAGGTGACGTGATAACAGATCATCCTTGTTTATTCGTGCGCGGTTCAAGTGTTGAAATGTTAAAAGGTACAGACTAACGAAGTATCAGGGGAGGATTGATTTTGACCAGAACAACGTAGTTTTAAGCTTACCTGACTCTCAGGTAATACAACAGTCTTTTACAGGAAGTTATATAGGCGGTAATAATGAAACCTGGGAACTGCCTATTAGGGTGATGAAGAATAAAGGATACTTATAGGAAGATACTGAATTCAGTAATAGTTGCAAGATGCTATTCTAGAAGAAATAGAGGCAAAGGTACAGTCAACAAATCAAATTTCTGATAAACGAAGAGCAGAATTAAGGAAACCACGCATCAAAATATATTCTCGAACACACCTGGTGAAGTTAAAGGATATGAATACAGTTTGAATATAAATCCAGGGCAGGTTTTTTCCAAGAAAGTTTATCAGATGCATGTTTCAAGAAAACAAGCGGTTAAGAAAGAAATGTAACTTATGCTGGCATGGGGTGTCATTGAGCAAGCAGTTATTGAATACAATAATCCTCTTGTTGTTGCCCCTAACCGTGACGGAAGTGATGTTCGTAGGTTAGTTAGGTTTAAATAGTTCTAAGTTCTAGGGGACTGATGACCTCAGATGTTAGGTCCCATATTGCTTAGAGCCATTCGAACCATTTAACTAAAAGAGACTGGATGTTACACACTGATGATAGGACTCTAATGGTATAACATGCTGATAACTTTCTGTTTGCAAGTACTTTTACTGTGTTCACACCTCTTCAACTGAGAATCGATATTCAATCCTAGAAATTTTGCGTTTGTTACACAGCCTATAGAGGTGCCATCTACATTTAATTTAACATTGTAATTTTTCCTCTTCAAACTGAAATTCATGGCATTAGTTTTCTTTATGTTCAATGTCACTTCATTGCATATTGACTTCCTTGACAGTTTCATTTGCTTTCCCAGCAAGGAGTTCTCTTGTTTTCTCAGTGACTATAATATTGCTGTCATCAGCGAAGAGAATTTTTTCACCATGAGTAACACTACTGGAAAAGTCGTTGATGTATATCAGGAACAGTATTGGTCCTAATATGCTACCTTGCGGAACCCCTCCATAAATGTATTTTGATTCTGATAAGTGTTGTACTACATTTTTATATCTATTTGAAGTATGTGTGATCTCTACTCTTTGTGCCCTATCTGTTAGGTGTTATCAAAACCAGTCGTTAGCTACCCCTCTTATTCCTAATATTTATGTAGATGATGTGCAGTTGGCAACTCCCACATGGGAAGAACTTACAGGTCTGCTGGACAGGATGCTAGAAGTTATAGAAGAAGGAGGTATGAAATTGAAGTTAGAGAAGACTGAATGTGTAAGGGACAAAATAAAATTCCTAGGCCTTGAAATTACCAGGGATGGTATGTTACCTGATCACTCCAAATTATCAGCCTTTGAAAAATTTAAGACTTGTCTTGAAAAGGCTGGAATTCGCCATATAAGGATCTCAGCGTATTTTCCGCAGGGGAATATGAGCGAGAGAGTTGTGCGTGAATTAAACAGACTGTGTAGAACTTACTGTGGCAGGAATTTGAATTGGGCTGATCAAAGTAAAAATTTTGAACAAATCACCAATAACCTTAAACACGATGCCACAGACTTTTGTGTGAACTAATGTCTAATCTAGAACCCGATAACGTGATTTCAAGCATGGTTTATTTTCCAGTCCTAACTCAGAGCTCGTTAGACGAACAGAAGGCACAAGTTAGGGCAAAAATACGTAAAAGGGCCTTGGATAGAAAAAGAAGGCATGATGCGAAAGCTTCCCCCACTAGTTTTAGCATTGGCGAAATAGTATTGGTCAAGGCTAAAGAAAAATCTAAGAAAATTTCAGCGGAAACAAAGAAATTTATGCATGTCTATTAGAGACCAATCAGAGTAAAAAGTAAGCCTCATTAGAACGAATACCACTTGGAATACCCAAAGACTAAGAAAGAATTAGATCTACGAAATATTGCAGATCTGAAGAAATTTTAAAATAACAGTAACTAAATACTGTAGGGAGTGTGCCACTCTTTGGTGGATAGACGGTTTGGCGTACTGTGCGGTCCCAGCTGGATGAAACTTTATTTCCCTTTCAAGTTTCATTCCCTTCTTCTATCCTGTCATAGTAAGTAAGGAACTTACTTCTTCATGTTGTATGTAGGCTATTAGTTTGTAATGTCTTCCTAGTGAATAAGAATGATTCCCAAAAATGACTATACCCTGGTGATGACTTACAAAAGAAAGTGACAAGTAGTTTGCAGAAGGAAATTCTACAGGTGAAAGTAACAATGGGTAACTTTTGTGCACCAATAATAAAAAAGGGTATCTAAAATAAATAAATAATAAATAAGATCCATAAAAAGGGTTACTAACTACGAAAATAGAGAGACATTTTACATTAAGAGAAGTTATTGAAACTGGAAACTTCTAAAATCTGATCCAATAGACTCTGCATAAAGTAATAATTTTCAGTTGGTAATGAGGATGTCTGAATGTAAGAAAGGGTAATAACATGGTGCCCCTCGAGACAATCCGAAGCGTTTTAATGTTAATTAAAGGAGATGTGTGGAAGTGGTATGAGCATCACACCAAATGTACAAGTAAATAATGACGTCAGTAGGGTGACGAAGAGAAAAGGGAGAAAGAAGCGTCGAAATATATGTATAAATGAAAATGGGGACGGACAGGAGAAATGAAGTCAGTAGGCTCCAGATATGGTTAAATGGTGGAAAACTGATTAGTTATTTCCCTCACATCTCATAAAAAGGTTTGAGATGTGTTTAATCTTGCTTAAGGCAGTTGGTCAATTAACTGATAAATACAGACAACAAAATCTAACAAATGTGTTAAGAAATGCAGATTATAAAGTACTGATATTTTATAATAAAATCAGCTTTCCAATTACGTGTACAACAAAGCAAAGTAAGTGCTGTCAAACAAATGACTTCTGTAGCATACTAATCTGTACGATAATTAAACCAAATGAAGGTAATTCTTACAAAGGTTACTTAATTTACTAAGTTAAAGCAACATCTGAAGTAATAAATAAATCGCAAACTAGCCCAAAAAGTCACTATTTAAGAAAATAAATTCAACTTTTGGGCATAGAAGCTATGGTTTACGCAAAAAGGAAAAGATAAATGCAAAGTTTGTGATTCTGGTTAAGTAACGAAGTAGAATGTTTCGGATGTAACTTGTTGCCAATATTCTCTCTGGGAACTTCTCAGTTATTGAAACTATTGCACGAAAACAGAATATAACATATGTGGACCAATTAGTGTATCAAATTCTTCTACTGACAAGTGAGCTCTGAAAAGTCGCATTATCGTCGAAGCGGAAATATTTTGTTACATCTGTTCTTCTTTCAAACATGATACAAAAAGCAGATATCCGTAGAAAATGGAATTGAAGGAATTTTATATTTAATTTCTCGTCTTCAGTGAGATCATTAGACACTTAGGGTTATAAAGGGGTGGGCAGTGGCCACATGGCATTTGTCCGTGGCATCCGTGGGGCACGTATATCATGATGGTTGGAAGGGAACGTGAAGCGCTTTCTCCCAGACTGCTAATCTAGAGTTTTAGGCACTGTACCACTTTGATAGCTCTTTTAGGTAATATTATTGACCCTGCCCTCACAGATGTATGTGTAAGAAACGTGAAACACAATGGATGTTGGCTCGTCATAGTTAAAATAACTGTATACACAAACCATTACATTAATGTACCGATTGCCAGTGTCCATGCTCATACCACAGCTGAATACAGACTATTTTCTGTAGTCTGTCTCTTCCTTTTTTTCCGACACCACGAGCAGCACGGCGTGAGGAAACAAAGTGGTGCGCAAAATATGAAAAGAGCTACTGAACGCAAAAGCTAAAAGATAAGGTGAATATTTTTTAAGCATGAATATGTTAATATGAAGAGGCTGATGGGTAGTAGTATCATTCCATGTCGAATTTCAGCACATAATGAAAGCGTTGATGGCTGTGAAATGTGTGATAACAGTGATGGTAGAGTTCGCAGCAGACATGACATTATTGGTGGTGTTGATCCGGAGATCAACATGTCGTGTGACTAGGGCCTCCCGTCGCGTAGCCCTTTCGCCGGGTGCAAGTCTTTAGATTTGACGACATTCCGGTGATTTACACATCGATGGACATGAAATGATGATGATTAGGACAACACAACACCCAGTCCCTGATCGGAGAAAATTTCCGACCCAGCTGGGAATCGAACCCGGGCTCTTGGGATCGACATTCTGTCGCGTGGACCACTCAGTTACCGAGGGTGGGCGTTGATCCGCACGAGCAATTTAAGAGGTGTAACACAGAGGTTTTTTTTCATAATATGGAGTCTTGATTTGTAGGACAGTAAAACGCATGTGAAAATTAAAAACTTTAGCAACATACACTGGTAGTAGGCGGGGGGGGGGGGGGGGGAGGTGGAGGGTGGATGGGCGGGTGGAGTGAAGACCTACTGAATCCTAGTCAGTAAATTCAGGCCTGCTTCCATCTCCTATTATTACGAGACTAGGCTCTACTTTCGAGCTCCATAGTCCATAGGAGTGTAATGAGTTTCGATTCAGATGTAGCCAGTTAAAAACAAGTTGTGGCAGAATAAATACTCGTCACCACCACTGGGATGATAACTGGAGCAGGGATGGTCTCTTAAATTTTCTGATGATAAGACGATTCTTTAGAGTCCTCGCGTTAATCCCCAACTTCTTTGTAATGTCTGTTGATGCTACATCTGCCACCGGATGGGAATGTTATCTCCCTCAGTCTTATTCGAGGCAAACAAGCTATTTGTCAGCTGCTTGATTTACCCTTCTCTCTCTCTCTCTATCGTTGATGCTCAAAATACTATTGCACTCTGAAAAAGAAGGAAAGAAAATTGAGGGTTAACAAAACAGAGAGGTCATTAAGGACAGATCACAAACTTGGACTCAAGAAGGATGGGAAATCATCAGGTCTGCTCCAGGGAACTGTGATAGGGTCGCTATTATTTTCTGTAAATATTAATGATCTTGCGGACGGGGTGGGCGGCAATCTGTGTCTGTTTGATGATGATGCACGGGACGATACTGAAGTTGAATGACTGGAGGAGGATACAAGATGACTCAGACAAAATTTGTAGTTGGTGTGGTGAATGACAGCTTGCTCTAAATGTGGAAAAATGTAAGTTAATGCGGATGAATAGGAAAAACAAACTTGTCCTATTGGGATACCGTGTTAGTACTGTCATGCTTGACACATTCACGTCGTTTAAATATCTGGGCACGTGAACATCGGCACTTGACGTTGGCGCAGTGACAGAGCGTTGCATGGTCTGCTGAATACCGTGCCAATGGGAGGGCACGAGTCCGTCGTTTTCCAGGAGAACAGCTCCTTGAAAGCTGTAGTGTTGTTGTGTGGAACATACACGTGGGCATACATGGGTCCAGTGGAGCTTGTGCAAGGCACCATGACGGCCAAGGAGTATCGTACACTCGTTGTAGACCATGTTCACACCTTTACGACGATCGTGTTTCCCGAAGGCAATGGCGTTTTTTTAGCAAGGTAATGAGCCATGTCGCAAGGCAAGGACTGTGATGGAGTTGTTCGTGGAACACAGTAGAGACTTTCAATTGAAGTGCTGGCACCCCCAACTTGCCAAACCTGAACCCGATCGAACACATCTCGGATGTGATTGCACGTGGCGTCATAGCTCGTCGCCCCCCCTCCACGAAATTTGTGGGAATCAAGTGACATGTGTGTGTGTGTGTGTGTGTGTGTGCAGATGTGGTGTCAGATCCTTCCGGCGATCTACCAAGGCCTCATTGATTCCATGCATCATGCGTCGCCGCTGTTATCCGTGCCAGAGGTGGTCATACCAGCTATTAGGTAGGTGGTCATAATGTTCTATCTGATCATCGCAAATATTTTGAATTGTAGTCATTTTCATTATATTACAATAGCCAAACGGAGTCGAAACTTACAAAGAGCAAAAACAGGGAACAGAAAATGAAGAGGAAGGAAGTAGGATGGTAAGAAGTTACAACGGCTCTTAAAAGGGAAATCGCACCTACTCGTCAACACTGATTTCTTTCAATTTATGGAATAATGGCCAGAAATTAAAGTGACAGCAGTGGGAGCTCCAGATAACCTTCAGTCTGGAACCGCGCGACCGCTACGGTCGCAGGTTCGAATCCTGCCTCGGGCATGTATGCGTGTGATGTCGTTAGGTTAGTCAGGTTTCAGTGGTTCTGACGTCTAGGGTACTGTTGACCTCAGATGTTAAGTCCCACAGTACTCAGAGCCATTTGAACCATTTGAACCAGATAACCAACCGTTTAGGGGGGGAAAAACCATCTTTGGAGCTTGTACGGCGAGACGTGAGCCATTAACGTTAGCATACTTTTCAAGCTGCGGTTAGCGCCTCGGAAAAAGTTCAGAACGGTAAACTGAAGGTCGTGGGTTGAGACCCTAAGCAATATGTTATCTTAATTTTCAGTTTCTACGTTGATAACACTACAAATAAACATAAATAATACTGAATATATTTTGTATATTAGTATTTTCATCAAATGGATGAAAAAAGAGAGGCAAATGAAAACGTGGCATTAAAAATAAGTATACAAGAAAGACTTGTACTGAAAGCGTCTACGAAGACTCTGCAAATAACTTTCCAATAAAAGATTCTAATTTAAGCTTACAGGACTACATCTTCTGTTAGCTTAGTTTGGAGCTTCGGCCAACCTTCGGCAGCTCCATACGAACTTTAGGTTCCTTTTGCAGAGCCTGAGAAAATTACTGCTTCCTCGGTTTTACGACGAATATCACCCCAGTATGTGCAAATCATAAATTGCTAAATAATAAAAGTATCTCAAGCACGTCTTACAATCTTTTCGTGGATATTTATTTGCAGTCTCAATTTCCGTTTCCCTTTCTTCTCATTGTTTTATAAAAATATTAGTAAGTACAATGAATTGAGCAATGTCCAAGTTTATTTTCAGTCTAACTAACGTAAAAATTAAAAATACGAAACGAAAAGTGTTTCTGCGTATCGAGTGAACCCCAAGATAATCAGATTAATGTTCTGTACTCTTTCCACTGCGCCAAATGCTGATAACCTGCGCCAAAACCGCTATTTTCCTTCTAAGCGCTTGGCCATCTGTAGCTCCCACTACTGTCACTTTAATTTCTGCCGAAGTCCTGCATATACCATAAATTTGGACGAACACTGTAACTGTAACTCAGATCATGATTACTAAAGAATCAGTAGCTAAGTCCTTAACACCATTGTTACCAACTGTAACCCAGATCACTGTACGTACTTACCGAGTGTTAGGTAGCCTCTGACTTCTGTCATGAAAATTGCTTCGATTTGCGGCGTGTAGGAAATCATACGAGGTCTGTTCAAAAAATTCCGGAATTTTGTCCACAAATTTTTTCTACTCTTACCTTTTACTTACTGTGCATGGTGTCCTTCGAAATACTCTCCTTCACACTTGATACACTGCTCCCAACGCCGTTTTCACTTCTGACACAGTCTGGTTACGTCATCCGTTGGATCGCGCGAAGCGCCGTCTGCGAATTTCCTTTTATCTCGTATATCGTTGCAATTCATCGTCCTTTCAACGTCTCAACATCATCACCGTAGACTCACCAGTTATGATTTTCGTAAGGAACATCTCGTTCTCATTTTCGCAATCCAAAAGTTGTTCACAGATTGCGAACCGAAGGTCTTTCTGGTCTTGACTCATAAGCCGTGCGACGAACTTGGCAGCAAGAAGATGCACTCCAAGATGCTGTGTCAGAATTTCATGACATAATCGCACGCGCGATGGGACACAGGATCTCCGACGTAGCGACGATTTTGGGTTTTACCGTATGACCAGTACACGAGTGTACTGTGGATATCAGGAATCCGGTAAAACATGAAATCTCCGACATCGATGCGGCCGGTAAAAGATCCTGCAAGAAAAGGACCAATGACGACTGAAGAGAATCGTTCAACGTGACAGGAGTGCAAGCTTTCCGTAGATTGCCGCAGATTTCAATGCTGCGCTATCAACGAGTGTCAGCGTGCGAACCAGTCAACGAAACATCATCGATATGGGCTTTTGGAGTCGAAGGCCCCTCGTGTACCCTTGATGACTGCTCGACGCAAAGTTTTACGCCTCGTCTGGGCCCGAGAACACCGTTATTGGACTGTTGATGACTGGAAACATGTTGCCTGGACGGACGAGTCTCGTTTCAAATTGTATGGAGACAACCTCATGCATCTATTGGCCCTGCAAGTCAGCAGGGGACTGTTTGAGCTGGTGAAGGCTCTGTAATGGTGTGGGGCGAGTGCAATTGGAGTGATATGGGACTCCTGATACGTCTATATGCGACTCCGAAAGGTGACACGTACGTAAACATCCCGTCTGATCACCTGCAGTCATTCACGTCCATTGTGCTTTCCGACGGACTTGGGCAATTCCAGCAGGACAATGCTACACCAACACGTCCAAAATTGCTACAGGGTCATTCCAGGAACATTCTTCTCAGTTTGAACACTTCCGATGGCTCCAAACTCCCCAGACATGGACATTATTGAGCGTTTTTGGGATGCCTTGCAACGTGTTCTTCAGAAGAGATCTTCACCCCCTCATATTCTTGCGGATTCTGGATTCATGGTGTCACTTCCCTCCAGCACTACTTCAGACATTAGTCGAGTCCATTGCACGACATCTTCCGGCACTTCAGCGTGGTCGTGGGGGCCCTACACAATGTTAGGCAAGTGTATCATTTTCTTCGGCTCTTCAATGTAGCTGAGATTTGTATTCTTCAAGAGGCAGTTGCTATCCTTTCGCTGATCGCTCTGTGTGGTGATTGCTGCGTGTACTAACAATAGTTTGTATTACGGTTAGTCTTGCTTTCAGAATAAAATCTTCGCTAACAGTTATGGAATATGGCGCTTGAAAGTCTCTCGGGCACTGTCTATTGTAGAACACATTTTTGACGGCATAACGTGCCATCACCATAAGATTACTCCTTCTGAGTGACGTCCGGGACCACTAAGTGCGGCATGTTTCCAGTATCTCCCGTCCACTGACCCCGCGTATGGACCGTGCGGTGTTCCGGCCACGTTGGTGGGGCTGCTGGCATTCGGGAGGCGAATGGCGGTCTTCAGTCCGCGCTGCGCCTTCGCCGTGCTCGGTGTTGCGTTTCCGCTGCGCTTGGGGAATTTTCAGTGCCGGATCGCACGTTTGACTGAGTTGAAGTCCATTGTCCTTCTTGATGTTTCATGTAGCCGGATTTCGATAGTCTCGTCGTATAAACAGTCTCTATAGTGGGATGTGTTGTGAAAAATTTTTGTATCTTTATATTTCATGTTATGGTTGGTCTCACGCAGTTGCCGATTTTGTAAGTTGCCGGAGGTCGCTGTGCTGTTTGTGTTCCGTGTACCTTGTGCAAACTGTTTGCCCAACATACGAATCCCCGCACTCGCATGGTATGTAATACACTTCAGATTTCTCTATTCCAAGTTGCCTTTTACTGTCCCTAAAAGTGTTTCGTCTTTGCCGGGGGGCGGGGCACACATTTGATATTTTGTCGTCGTAAAATTCTACCGATTTTTCCAGATACGTTGCTGCGTGTTATAACCTACCACAACAAAGGTCAAAAATTAATTATGATTGTAGTATTGCTCACGCTGCGAAATATTGCATTTTCGGGAAAAAACAAAGTTATATTATGTGGCAGGTATCATTAGAGGACAGTTAATAAAGTGATTTCTTAAAATAATGGATGAACTAGGCACTCATCTTTTCGTGTTTCCCACGCTGATCTCGTTGTGAACTCATGGCTCAATCGCCGAAAATCTAGGTAGTGATGATTCCAAGCTCGGATGCAAAGAGGCCTAGGTGTTATTCTGCGACATTCAAAAGTTTTATAGATGTGATTCATAAACCATTCTTGAAGATTAAACTTTTTCAAGTTAGGACAATGGTGACGTAAAAAAGTAATCAGCACTCCGAATTTAAGTTACACTTCTTTTTTCTTACTTTTGTTGCAATATCACGAAACTCATTCCAAAACATCACTTCACAATATAAAACGTACCTGAAAATATCTTGCTCACTGTTGAAGTTCACATTTCATAACCTGACTACAATTTGCGTGTTTTTTAACATGACGACCAAAGCTTGACTCTCTAATAACCGCTTACGCGCCCAAAAATCAGAGTTACAAGTACGTCAGTGATCATAGTGACAAAAGAAAAAATACACATAACAATAATATCATTGCAATATATACATATCGATGAATCGAAGTACCTCTACATTAATGAAATCAAATCTAAATGTTGTCACAGAAATATGTTAACTATTTTACAGAAACACGGTAGAATATTGCTGGTATCGAGAGGTTGAGGTGAGGTGCCGTAATGGTTACGTAATTGAAATACCATTACAGTGTGGAAAGTAGTCCGTCTTCTTCGGTTCGTCTTCATCGGCTGTTACCAATGGTGTTGTCTTTTCCTTGAAGGAGCGTCAGATTTAGCGGTCGCTATAGCCATTTTTTTTAGGTGGTCCAGTTCCCGTTTTATACTTTCTTCGTCGGGGATAATACGAGTTCTGAGGACCAGAGTGTTTAGCAATCCTTCTTTTTGTGACGGGTGACGAAAGCTAGAGGCGTGGAGGTTCTGATTTGTTAGGATTTTCTTCCGATACATGCTGTGTCCCAGTGTTCCGTCCGGTTTTCTACGTAGCAGAATATCCATGAATGGCAGCTGATCGGCTTGCTCGGCCTCCTTGGTGAACTGAATTTGGCTGTGGACACACTTCAGGTGTTGCAAGAAAACTTCAAGCTCACCTTTCCCGCGAGGCAGAATGGTGACCGTATCGTCAACATATCTATAAAAGACTGCCGATCTTTATGCTGCTGGGTGTAGTGTTTTGCGAAGACAGATATGGAATTGAGACTCATGTTGAAGTTTATCCAAAGAATTTCACAATTCCAATTTATCGAGATATTGTATTTATCGATGGTCGAATAATCAAGAATCGACCTTAACACACATTTTTTGCGTGTATATGTGACCAAGTTTACCGAAAATATAATCGTTGGTAAAGGTCTCCGTGGTTTATTATTATTTTCTTTAAATTTTATCTACACGTCTAGTTCCATAGGACCAGATTGAGGAGCAAACCTCCAAGGTCACTGAACGTGTGAGTACATGAAATTGCAACATAATAGTAATAACAGGTAAAATAAAATGTTTACGAATCCAAAAAAAGACAAGCCATCTACAATATAACATTGGAATCAGATTAATTTTTCAAGGAACTCTGTAACAGAATAGAAGGAGTGACCCATTAGGAAACTCTTCAGTTTCGATTTGAAAGCGCTTGTATTGGTGCATAGATATTGGATACTTGTAGTAGCTCATTGAAAATGGATAGACCAATATAATGGACAACTTTCTGCACAAGAGTTAAGGAAGTGGAATCCAAATGAAGATTGGATTTCTCCCTGGTATTAACTGAGTGAAAGCTGCTAGTTCTTGGGAATAAGCTGATACTGTTAACAAGAAACGATAATAAAGAATAGGTATAGTCAGAGGCCACTGTCAGAATACCCAGACTAGTGAACAGGAGTGGACTAGAGGTTCTCGAACTTACGCTACTTATTTCCCGAACTGTCCGTTTCTGAGCCAAAAATAATATTCGAAAATGGGAAGAGTTACCCCAAAATATTGTAACGCATTACATAAGCGAACGACAATAAGGAAAGCAGGCTAAATTTCGCGTCGAACGATCACTTACTTCAGATACGTTTCGAATGATAAAAATGGCAGCATTAAAGC
Organism: Schistocerca americana; assembly: GCF_021461395.2. Classification (NCBI taxonomy): domain Eukaryota; kingdom Metazoa; phylum Arthropoda; class Insecta; order Orthoptera; family Acrididae; genus Schistocerca; species Schistocerca americana. The sequence continues at coordinate 185,029,549 of NC_060123.1, forward strand.
TTTGAACAAGATTCTGAACGTCAGATTTTCACGACAGTTTACTATCTATCTGAACACCTAGAAATTTGAACTGTTCAGTTTCACTAATCGTAGGTTCATTCTGTGATATTAAAACGTCGGGTTTCGTTGAATAGTGTGTTAGGAAGTGTAAAAAGAGTCTTAATGTGATGTAGCGTTCTACAAGCCATGAAATTATATCATAAACTGCACTATCTTAAACTGAGCCAGTCTGCACACGACATCCTTTAGTACCAAGCTAGTGTCACCAGCAAGCTGAAATATTTTAGAATTACCTGTAATACTAGAGGAACAGATGTGGCCCCAACACTCATCCCTGGGGCACCTCCCTCCCCCCCTCCCCCCATTTTACCGTGCCCCCCTCAGACCCCACATAACTGCCATTCTCAACACTGTCAATAATGACGTTTTGTTGTCTGTTGTTAGGGTAAGAGGTGTACTAATGTGTACTACTCTCCGTATTCCATAATGATCCAACTTCTAGAACAATGTTTTGTGGTCAACACAATCAGACGCATTAATTATGGTTCAAATGGCTCTGAGCACTATGCGACTTAACTTCTGAGGCCATCAGTCGCCTAGAACTTAGAACTAATTAAACCTAACTAACCTAAGGACATCACACACATCCATGCCCGAGGCAGGATTCGAACCTGCGACTGTAGCGGTCGCTCGGCTCCAGACTGTAGCGCCTAGAACCGCACGGCCACTCCAGCCGGCGCATTAATTATATCAAAGAATATGCCTAGCCCTCGAAACTTTTTATTTAAACCATACAGTATCTCACAGAGAAAAGAGAATATAGCATTTTCAGCTGTTAAAGCGCTTTTAAAATCGAACTGTACATTTGAGAGCAAATTATGTGAAATAAAATGATCAATTATCCTTACATACAAAGCCTTTTCAATATAAATAGGTCTATAATTGTATTCATTATCCCTTTCTCTCTTATAATAAAGCGGCTTTAGTACTGAGTACTTAAATCGCTCAGGAACTTAACCATTCTTAAAGGAAAAATTACAAGTATGGCTAAATACATCGAATCCGAAAGTCCAAAGCGTTATTTATTGTCTTCTTGCTGCCGTTGTACAGTCTGGTCGTCCTCCGCTTGCTAGCGCCGTGGCACGTGCACTCAACGTGTGGGGCGTCTCACCAGACGCGGCTACGGCCGCTGCGTCGGCAGTCCCACTGCGAGGCGATAGCCCGTCCGGCGAGGCGAGGCGAGGCGCCGTCCGCACCGCGCAACGCCGCGCGCGCCGGCCCTACTTCTTCATTTCGGACTAATTGAGTTGGCGATCTCGTAAATTCTCGGCGGGACGCGCGCCTCGGCCGGCCGGTGCCGACGGGACGGCGGCATCGGCGGCGGCGGCGGCGGCGGCGGCGGCGGCGGCGAGCTAGAGCGCCGCACCACGGCGGGCCGCGCCGGCCTTATTGAATTTTCGTCCCACAGCCCGTCTCCCCGCCCCCCCCCTCACGACCTCCCACCCCCACCCCACCAGCCCCAGGACTGCCACCCCCAGCGGCCGCCGCCCCCCAGACGTGCGCTGACGACGGACGAGCGGAGCGCTCTGGCGGAGGAAGACCGCACTAGGCGGGGCCGCCGACTTGCCGGCGCCTCAAAGATCCGATCTCGCCAGCCCGTACCCTGCATATGAGCACTCCAAGTGGTGTTGGCAGGAAATCGGGACTTTGGTGCTTGTGTCTTAAAAACAGAATGAAATCCAGTTCGCTCTGTTTGTCTGCGAGGCCCAGAGAGCACTATACACAGTGACTCCTATTGATTTTTTTTTCTTTTTTAATACCCATAGGTTCACTAAAATCGTACTATCCAACTAACATACTAAAATATCGTGGATTAATCGTCGAGTGGCAACTAATGTAGAAACCGCACCTGCTAACCATCCAACAGAAAGTCCACAGTAGACTAAAACTACTAACAGTTGGAACTTGGGGATTACAGCCCTCCACTATCCTCCATGCCTACAAATCCGTGATCCAACAAGTCCTCTGCTATACAGATGCTGCATAGGTCTCTGCCCAACCAAGTCCCTCCACATTCTCAAACTACCTGCACTCTGCCTCGTTTCCCACATCCACTTCCCCCATCTGCACCCTATACCAGCTCATCAAATTCCCACCCCTCCTCTGCGACATCGAACACCTTTCAATATCTTATATTGTCCACAATCAGCCCATTATCTTTCCTCTGAAAACCAACCCTGGTATGCTGCCATCCCTTCACAAACACATCCCTGTACCTTCACGTACTACATATCCTATCTCATCACAACTTCAACCAATTCCCCCTTGCCGCGCCAGCTTCTGTGGCCTAGCGGTTCTAGGCGCTTCAATCTGATACCGCGCTGCAGGTTCGAATCCTGCCTTGGGCATGGATGTGTGTGATGTCCTTAGGTTAGTTAGGTTTAAGTAGCTCTAAGTCTAGGTGACTGATGACCTCAGATGTTAAGTCCCATAGTGCTTAGAGCCATTTGAACTATTTTGAACCCTCTCCCCCTAATATTTACCCCTCTTATCAACTTTAACCCTTCCTCACCTATACCACTTTATATCAGGACTCCTCTCTCCTTTCCCTCTCCATCCACCCTCCTGCCTCTTCTCTCGCAACCTCTGCTCTACCCACATGACATCTTACTCCTTACGCTCTGTCTTTCCCACTGACCGTATTTCCCACTATCCACCTCAATTCCTACCTCTCATTTCGTTTTCCTGTCTAACAGACTCCTATCTTTCTATCCACACCTCTCAACCCCGTGGATCATACTCTTCCCTCTGGTGATGCTTATCATGTTAAAACAGGTCCTTCAGATTTCAAGTGAAAGTGCAGTGCTTCTGTGTTGTTATCAGAAGAATTTTACCTTTCTGTGATGTATTTTTAAAATGTATATGTTTTGGTTTTTTTTAACTGTTGGTCTATGATTTTTAATTTAAAATACAAAACAGCCTCAAATTTTGTTTGTATTTCTCGTCGTAATTCTTTCAAATTCTGTTGGATGAAGAGTGGAGAATTGTACCACTGATAGCCCACCCCCCGCCCATATTGGGCGAGGGAGATGAAATAACAATACAGAAAAAGAAGTTCTCAGATGTCGAGAAATACCCCAAGAGTGGATAAGGAGTGTGGAACATATGACGTCACCAGATAACACACCTCGTCACACATGCAGCGGTTCGGCTTGGGCGTGAAGGGATGACTGAACGATGCAATACTTGCAGTCGAGCAAGCGCTGCGTATTTCGAACACTCTTTGTAAATAACTGTGATCTGTTGTAAGCGTAGAAATTACAGTTTTATTGTTCTCGCTGTAAGCCAGAAAAATATGATATTATTTTATATATTCTTTTCCTTTTGTCTCTTCTTTTTTCGTTTACAGACATTATGTACGAAAGACAATTTAGGTCATTTACTTTACGACGCTATTCAGAAATTTATTACTTGTGATGTAGTAGGGTAGTTCTTTGTTTTGCTGTACTCTGCAATAAACTGGCGGAGACGGGGGAAAAAAATAAGTCTTACCTCAACGTAAACATGTAACTGTCTAACGCAATGAAGAAAATACTGCCTGCTAGACACTCGAAACCTGGACCCCACGGGCTAAAGTCGCGTATATGAGCCAGCAGCCACATCGACATGAATACATGGGTTGGGATGATCAGGTGCGACAGTTCCGTGTTCAGTATTTGTCACTCACTTTTGGTGAATTTCCTGCGTTTGTGACCCCGTCTGTCTAAAATTAAATTACTTGTCTCTGCGTCATCTATGTTGCTTCTGTCCGCAGCTCGCGGTCGTGCGGTAGCGTTCTCGCTTCCCACGCCCGTGTTCCCGGGTTCGATTCCCGGTGGGGTCAGGGATTTTCTCTGCCTCGTGATGACTGGGTGTTGTGTGATGTCCTTAGGTTAGTTAGGTTTAAGTAGTTCTAAGTACTCGGGGACTGATGACCATAGTTGTTAAGTCCCATAGTGCTCAGAGCCATTTGAACCATTTATGTTGCTTCTGAATTTTCTAGACATCAATAAGAATCACCATGTATACAGACGCTCAGGTAGAGGCCGTCTTCCTCAACACCCGGAATGCGTTCTATACAATTACGCTCTGCCACGCAATGAACAAAATACGAGCGTATGTAATATCACACCATGCCTCTGGTTTTCTTGGATCCATCATGGATTCGTGACAGGCGGCTGATCAACCAGTATGTAGAACGGAAACCAAACAACAGCCGCGTTTCTATCAGTTCTTATTTATTTTTAGTTAACATTCCACTTTAGGCACTTCGTTTGTGTCATCCTCAGGCCCTGTATATTACTATATCAAGAAGTAGACAATGTCGTATACGTCTGGTGTTCAAAACAAGATAATATTACAGACACAAAGCAATACTGGCAGAGGTCGCTATACTGTACCAAATGTAACATAAACAGACGTAGGGAGTTAAACGTGCAAACGATTCACGCTGTACCAGAACATGTTCACTTAGTGGTTGGCACCAGTAAACTAACACATCATACATAAAAGACATCTAACAGAAAATACACTCCTGGAAATGGAAAAAAGAACACATTGACACCGGTGTGTCAGACCCACCATACTTGCTCCGGACACTGCGAGAGGGCTGTACAAGCAATGATCACACGCACGGCACAGCGGACACACCAGGAACCGCGGTGTTGACCGTCGAATGGCGCTAGCTGCGCAGCATTTGTGCACCGCCGCCGTCAGTGTCAGCCAGTTTGCCGTGGCATACGGAGCTCCATCGCAGTCTTTAACACTGGTAGCATGCTGCGACAGCGTGGACGTGAACCGTATGTGCAGTTGACGGACTTTGAGCGAGGGCGTATAGTGGGCATGCGGGAGGCCGGGTGGACGTACCGCCGAATTGCTCAACACGTGGGGCGTGAGGTCTCCACAGTACATCGATGTTGTCGCCAGTGGTCGGCGGAAGGTGCACGTGCCCGTCGACCTGGGACCGGAACGCAGCGACGCACGGATGCACGCCAAGACCGTAGGATCCTACGCAGTGCCGTAGGGGACCGCACCGCCACTTCCCAGCAAATTAGGGACACTGTTGCTCCTGGGGTATCGGCGAGGACCATTCGCAACCGTCTCCATGAAGCTGGGCTACGGTCCCGCTCACCGTTAGGCCGTCTTCCGCTCACGCCCCAACATCGTGCAGCCCGCCTCCAGTGGTGTCGCGACAGGCGTGAATGGAGGGACGAATGGAGACGTGTCGTCTTCAGCGATGAGAGTCGCTTCTGCCTTGGTGCTAATGATGGTCGTATGCGTGTTTGGCGCCGTGCAGGTGAGCGCCACAATCAGGACTGCATACGACCGAGGCACACAGGGCCAACACCCGGCATCATGGTGTGGGGAGCGATCTCCTACACTGGCCGTACACCACTGGTGATCGTCGAGGGGACACTGAATAGTGCACGGTACATCCAAACCGTCATCGAACCCATCGTTCTACCATTCCTAGACCGGCAAGGGAACTTGCTGTTCCAACAGGACAATGCACGTCCGCATGTATCCCGTGCCACCCAACGTGCTCTAGAAGGTGTAAGTCAACTACCCTGGCCAGCAAGATCTCCGGATCTGTCCCCCATTGAGCATGTTTGGGACTGGATGAAGCGTCGTCTCACGCGGTCTGCACGTCCAGCACGAACGCTGGTCCAACTGAGGCGCCAGGTGGAAATGGCATGGCAAGCCGTTCCACAGGACTACATCCAGCATCTCTACGATCGTCTCCATGGGAGAATAGCAGCCTGCATTGCTGCGAAAGGTGGATATACACTGTACTAGTGCCGACATTGTGCATGCTCTGTTGCCTGTGTCTATGTGCCTGTGGTTCTGTCAGTGTGATCATGTGATGTATCTGACCCCAGGAATGTGTCAATAAAGTTTCCCCTTCCTGGGACAATGAATTCACGGTGTTCTTATTTCAATTTCCAGGAGTGTATAAAAAATGAGATGTGACATAACCAGTCAAATGCATGAAACGATCATAAATCAGAACAAACAATATTAGGGGGTGCACTTTTTTATATGCAGAATGTGAGACACTTTCAAGCCATGCCTATTTCTAAAAAGAAAACCACTCTTCTTCATGTAAACAGTAAAGTCGCAACTTATGAAGTATATCAGGGTGCTAGTTACCCATCTCCCATGTATTATGCATGAGTCATGAAATAACTGAAATAGCAGTCATACTATCAAGGAAAACGTACTCAGTGGTAAACCCAATAGTCACCATATTATTGCGTGAGGGGAGATATACAATGAACTAGTGCAGTGGAATTCATAAACCTGAATAGCGTAAAACCTTAAACCAGGCTAATAGATACACACCAAGCATACCTTTAACATCAACTAAACTGAGCTAATCGGAGGACAAATACTAAGGATGGGCTAACGAGGAGCTCCAAGCATCATATAAATCAGAGAGGAAAATCACTTAAAACACATTGTTACAGAGCGGTGGGGTGTTTCTGTAATTACTATTTATCTTGGGCAATACAGTCATAAAAATAACATGTTTTGTAGAAGTAATGATGAAAATGAATTCTAGTAAAAACTTGAGCTAAAAGGTATCCACATAACAAAATGGCGTTATTGTCAAGCAAAAGGATAAATGAATGTGGGGGGAGGGTATCTAAGAAGCAACAGAAGTACACCAGAAATATGCATGCTATTATACTATTACAGGACCATGATGGTACGGAAAGGAACCACTTATGCGAGCTTAAAGAGGAAAGTTATTGAACTCCAACACAATATCTAACCAAAGTAAAGACAAAAAGTAAACAACCGACACGTATGTAAATCAAAACACCAAAGAAAAATGAAAAAGGTGTCATATAGCATAAAACGTACCATAAAATGGAAGTATATCCTAAAATCATAGAAGCTTGTTAATGATGAAAGGATAAGCCAAAAGTATTGAAAACAAAAGTAAGTAATGAAGCAAAACGGAACTCCATTAGCCAAGCGTCTCTGTGCCAGATAGTGATATTTTTAACAAGCAACAGTACCTAACAATTCTCACTATAAATAACCACAGAGAAGTACTAGGCCATCAAATCATTAGAAGTCATAAAAGCCAGCAATATGGTAAGTATATCTTCATGAAAATCATGCAGCAACGAAATACACCTTATAACATACATTACACATAATAAGACGCAGTCAGCAGCACGAAATACCCTACCCAGTATTTGAGATACACATCAATACTTAAAGTCAAATAAGACACGCTGAGGAATGATGTACGCGCTTATTTACTAAAACAGGTCAGTACCTCAAGATAATAGACAAGAAACTTACTGTCCTAATGAATCCCATAGAGACATCATAATCGAAAAGAATAATCTGCACTTAAGTAAGCACAACCACATTGACAAAATATGAAAAACTGTCGATAATTGAAAGCACGTGAGACATTCCAATATCGTAAGGCGACATTTAATAATATTTAGAAAGTGAAATAAGTATCTAAGATCAAAGAGGATGGACTTATACACCTCAAAAGGGGAGGGGTGGACCAAAACCATAAACCTTAGAAGAAACCAAATCACGAATATCTTGATTCATATCACAATCAAACTGAGATTCAAAAACCATAAAGTCCGTAGAGAGAGGAATAGCGTAGGAAAACGAACACTAGTCGTGAAAAGGCATAAGAAAATGGACCGAGAGAAAAGTACACCAATCAGGGGAAAAAGAAGTTAAACATTAAGAAAAAAAGGAAAGCAAGTAAAATCAGACTAATAAAACCAATACCACCCCCTTCAGTCAAGAAAAGACTATGGAGTCTTCAAATAGATGTAAAAACTGCAGAGGCAAAACCTAAAAATGCAGTAAGCCAGAAACATCAACAGGATAATGCAAGGCAAACGAAAGTCGGTAGCATTGTGCTGAAAATCAAATTCGCAGAGAGGGAACTGTACTATATACAACGTAGGTAAAAGGCTAGATATAACGTAGTCACCAGGACGTCCTAGGCGCGCAGTCCGGAACCGCGCGACTGCTACGGTCGCAGGTTCGAATCCTGCCTCGGGCATAGATGGGTGTGATGTCCTTAGGTTAGTTAGATTTAAGTAGTTCTAAGTTCTAGGGGACTGATGACCACAGATGTTAAGTCCCATAGTGCTCAGAACCATTTGCACCATTTGAACCAGGACGGCCTTGCTATAACGCCTGACAACGCTAAAATATCAGGGAAATTGAAGAAGATAAATTGTGGCATCAAGACAAAGCACTCAAAAATAAAATGTAACTTAGTCAAGAAACAAATTGAGATACTGCCTGTCATGTCATTAGAACATGAAGCTCATCCCGTGAAGAGCGCCTAAAAGAAATGAAACAACACTGAACTAGTCATTTGAACAAATTAAGCCGACAGACGCAGCCTGTGGGCGAGGAGAACGACCAATCCGTAATCCAATCCAATCGGAGTTACAACATATGAAGTGGTGTTGAGGACAAGAGCCACTAACATCAGATCCTCAACAAAAACCATAAACATCGTCATGACGAAACCCACAATTTCTTTCAACAGATGTGTTGAGAAGAAGAAGATAGAGGTGTAGCGTAACCCACGCACCACAACCACCACCACCACTATCTCCACCATCACCTCCCACAGTGCGTATTAGAAGAAAAGTGAACAAAAGACCCTTAATTATCACTCCAACATGAAATAGTCTAGTGAGGAAGAGTGCAAAAAGTTTTACGACAAGTAACATAACAAGAAATTATTACCAAATAAGTCCTGCGGTAAAACTACATGCGTGACAGGCTTAATAAAAATGAAACCTCCTCCAGAGTTAGTCACACCATCAGATGGAATATATAACCCACTCACCTATGCACCATACGAACCAATGTACCACAAAGCTTGATGCGATACAAAAGGAGTCATAAAATAAATCTGGATTCTGTGAAAATCTAGACAAAACCCAATAAGTCAGATAATAAGTAACAAGTTGAGTCGTGTATCCAACATTTAACATATTGAAACCAAATGCGATTTTCTGAAGTAATTACCCCAATAGTTAGACAACAACTGTATAGGCGATGGTCAAGGACGATAACATCAGACCGAATAACAGATGAATACGGACCGTCGCTGACATATATCGGTATAACATGCCGATATCGAAGAGAAATAATGTGTAAAATGCCGGTATACAACCTAACAGCGAAACGAAATCTCGGGACAACCAACACACACCGATAAAGAGTATTAAGTATTAAGTATCAGATTAGAGCCTTTAACCTTAAGTCCATCAAAGAGAGGGACCGAAAAGCCAAATGAGAAAGATGACCAGGTAGCTTGCGTGACCTATGATGACGGATTATAGAAATAACGACGAGAACCAAGATAGTTAACGGTAAGACACTGCGTCAAAAAACCATTATTAAAACCACAATAATTATGAAAAATTAAAAAATAAGTTATTCTATCATTCTGTTTGCTCGTTTAAATTGTTCTTCTTCCAAATGAATATAGATTTACAAGTCCACCAAAACGTGAATTGTTCCACCTTATCAACAAAGTTCGTTAATTCCAGGTTATCTTCAGTACCAACGACCTTACGTTTGTCTTTCGTAGGTGTCCTTTAAAGGTAGAATGCTTAATGGAATGCAGCCCTCTGTGTTCTCTAAACCTTTCTTTAAAAGTCCAGCCAGTCTGACTAACGTACATTGCATCGCTGTCACCGCACTTAATGTTATAGCCCGTGAAAGAGGAAATTAGACAGGGTTTTTGTACTTATAAAAGCAACTTTAATATTGATTTTGCGAAAACCCTGTGAAACTTCGTAGGAAATAGGAACTTTGAAATCCATACCTGATTGCTCTTTCCTACCGGTCTCTACTCGGTTGAGAGTAATTTCATGCAGCAAATTAAAATTTTTTCTAACAATTTTTTCATGAATTCGGTCAATTATCGCGGGTTGGTGGCAACTGTTCACAGAAATATCTGTAAGTATATTCTTTCGTTTTTCAATTTCTACAACGTCTAAAGGGACTTTAGCTAACCTTCTGACAAGATTACAGAAAATGCATAGAATCGACAGGTATAATAACATCTGAAGTTGTGGGCTTCCTAAAAACAGCAAAACAGTGGGATGCACTCTTATTCATAACAGAACCGCCAAGGAATTCAATTTTATTATTAACCTGTTGTTCAGGCATGAATTCAGTTTTCCGGTGGAAGACGTCAAAATTCATTAATATTTCACCAAGGCAATCATTTTGATCTTTATTAAGCGTGATAGTATCATCCACATAACGGTAGTGGTGTAGTATTTCGTCACTCAGTTCTTGATAACGTGCAAAGACAGCCAATGTGACAGATAAGCAGCAGCCCATAGTTAGTCCGTATTATTGTCGGAAAATTTCACCATTGGAATAAAAGTAATTGTAAGAGAGAACTCGTTCAAGCAATTGTATAGATTCATCAATTTCTCCTATGGGCAGATGTTTATATCTAAGGAAATTCCTCCTGACAAAGTTAACAGTTTCCATAATCGACACACTCGTGTATAAATTAGTCATATCTAAAGATACCCACCTGTAACAATTCGGAATTTCCACGTGTTCAATTTTACCACAAAGTCGTGGGTATTCTTGACAGGGAAATTATCGTCACAGATACATTCAATTTATGCACTCTACCTCACTAGACTGGTTTCGTGTTGGAATGTTACATGGTAAGTATTGGTCTCTTGTTCACTATTGTTCTAATACGTACTGTGTGTGGTGTTGGGTGGTTTAGGTTATAGCTCTATCTTCTTCTCAATACATTTGTTGAAGGAAATGGCTCTGAGCACTATGCGACTTAACTTCTGAGGTCATCAGTCGCCTAGAACTTAGAACTAATTAAACCTAACTAACCTAAGGACATCACACACATCCATGCCCGAGGCAGGATTCGAACCTGCGGCCGTAGCGGTCGCTCGGTTCCAGACTGTAGCGCCTAGAACCGCACGGCCATTCCGGCCGGCTTTGTTGAAGGAAATTGTGGATTTCGTCATAACGTTGTTTATGGTTTTTGTTGACGACCTTTTTTTAATGGCAATAGTACAATGGAACACTTAATTTCTTGTCTATTTGGACTACTGTACCACACTGTCCAGTTTGTAGTGTGGGATATCCTTTTCCGTTTGGAGCATTAGGGGAGGGGCCTTCTGACCAGCCCGATCTAACGCACCAGTTTCACAGAATATGGTTCGGTGTCCAATAACTTTATCAGTCAATGCCAAGCCGGATAACCGCTTGCATAAGGCCTGAGGTGGACGAACGGTTATTGACTTGCTCCATTTGTGAAACTGTTTCACTTGAATAAATCATCGAGTATTTCTGAAACTGTAATCATTTGTCTGTAAAAGTAAATCACAACTACAGATTCCCATGCCATTCGGAAACTCCTTTGTGCTGCGTCTTTTTTGTATTAGTATGTATTTTCTTCTCATACAATGTGCACAAACAATATTTAAACTATCGTTACCTTCTGCCCTCTGTGGAATTACATAGATGCATTTTATCGAAGAGACAGAATGACTAGCAAATGAGTCAAGTAGCAGACTTGTGTGGAAGACGTGATTAAGACTGCAATGAAAATAAAATACGAGTTGTGGATAGGAGATAGACGGATCAAGAAAGTCCCTTGCAGGATTCCAAGTAATATGACTGAGATGACGACATCAAGGAATGTGAGAGGTAACGTCTGAAACATAAGGGGCAGCCTTATTCATGCGAATATTTGAAGGCCCTAATGCAAAAAAGTTCCACATGACAACTTTATCCAGTTATGGATGTTAAATTAGCTAATAATGTTTGGTTATGACGATGATGACGACGATTACGTTTAGTTAGAGAGGTTATTCGTAAATTATACGTTAACGCAAGCCGCTCCCGAGCAAATGAAAAGGCGACGGCAACTGAGCCAGTGTTACTACATCTACATCAATAATTACATTCCGTAAGCCACCTTATGGAGCGTGGTGGAGGGTATGTTGTTCCATTGGCACGTCTCTGTTTTCTTTTTTCAGTCACAAATGGCCCGCAGGAAGGAAAACCTTTGGTAAGCCTCCACGTGAGGTCTCTATAACTTTATCTTTGTGGTCTTTCAGAAGGTGGTGGTGGTGGTTAGTGTTTAACGTCCCGTCGACAACGAGGTCATTAGAGACGGAGCGCAAGTTCGGGTTATGGAAGGATTGGGAAGGAAATCGGCCGTGCCCTTTCAAAGGAACCATCCCGGCATTTGCCTGAAACGATTTAGGGAAATCACGGAAAACCTAAATCAGGATGGCCGGAGACGGGATTGAACCGTCGTCCTCCCGAATGCGAGTCCAGTGTGCTAACCACTGCGCCACCTCGCTCGGTGCTTTCAGAAGGATATACTTGGGAGGAAGCAATACATTCGCTGACTCTTCTTAACAGAAAGGCACACAGAGGTACAAAACACCTACCTTGCAGCGTCTGCCAGCCGGAGTGGCAAAGCGGTTCTAGGCGTTACAGTCTGGAACCGCGTGACCGCTACGGACGCAGGTTCGAATCCTGCCTCGGGCATGGATGTGTGTGATGTCCTTAGGTTGGTTGGGTTTAAATAGTTCTAAGTTCTAGGGGACTTATGACCACAACAGTTAAGTCCCACAGTGCTCAGAGCCATTTTGCAACATATGCGCCGCGCGGGATTAGCCGAGCGTTCTCTGTGCGGCTGGTCCCGGCAGAGGTTCGAGTCCTCCCTCGGGCATGGGTGTGTGTGTTTGTCCTTAGGATAATTTAGGTTAAGTAGTGTGTAAGCTTAGGAACTGATGACCTTAGCAGTTAAGTCCCATAAGATTTCACACACATTTGAACATTTGCAACATATGCCACTGGACGTGACATTTTCGTGGTAACTGAATGAAACTGTGATGACAAGCGTAGGTCTTCTTTGGGTCTCCCATTTGTCGTCTATTATGCTATCCTATCTGGTACGGACGTCAGGCCGGCCGGGGTGGCCGAGCGGTTCTAGGCGCTACAGCCTAGTCCTTAGGTTACTTAGGTTTAAGTAGTTCTAAGTTCTAGGGGACTGATGACCACAGCATTTAAGTCCCATAGTGCTCAGAGCCATTTTGCAGCGTCTGCTACTGGACGTGACATTTTCGCGGTAACTGAATGAAACTGGACAGGTTAAGGAGGGAGAAGGCCAAAGAGAGGTGGGAAGTGGCAACATGTAGCAGAAGGAACAGGCCTAGAACTAAGTCTGACAGTTTTGTGGTGAATGTCAAAAATAAGTTTGACCTGTTCCTTCAGTTAGAAAATGATGAGCCTCAAGCAGAGGTAGGTGTAGACAGGACACAACAGACTTTCAATAGGAAATTGAAAAAGAATGTAGGAAAGTCATCGAAAAGGAAGAAAGTTTTGTTGTTAGGCAGTTCTCATGCCAGAGGTGTACGCCAACTTCTGCAGGAGGAATTAGGACCAGAATACCAGGTCACAATTTCTTTCAAACCAAGTGCTAGTCTGGATCAGGTGACAGAGGATTTAAGTTCACTCTGTAAAGGATTTACCAGGGAAGATACCGTGGTTATTGTGGGAGGGCCAGGGAACAGCATCGACAGAGATCCTGGGTACAGTATAGAGTGTGACCTGGTAAAGATTGCGTCGGCATCGAGACACACCAATGTTGAATTTGTATCTGTCCTGAGACGCCATGACCGGCCTCATTTGAACTCTTCTGTTGGGAGAGTTAATTTGGAGTTGGAACGGCTGCTTGGGTCGGGTGCGGGGGCTCGTATTGGTGTGGTTCCTGTTGATTCTCTCAGTAGGTGGGGCTATACCAGGCACGGCCTACATCTCAACAGGAAAGGGAGGGGGAAACTGACTGGGGTAATAGCAGGAAATTTAAGGGGGGGAGGCACTGACATGAATGGTAAAATACCAGTGGTTACAGGTGTTGGAGCAGCACCTTTTTTTAGGATAGGTAAGACAGAAAGATGTCAAGTTCTACGAGAGGTCAGGATTGAAACAAATCTTCAGTTTAGGGAAGAAATTAAACAGCACAATTCTAGCTCATTGGATCACCAATCACAGCTGTCAATTACAAATTTTCACCAATCACCAGAAATTTAATCTCCACCAAGTTGAATCTCAGTCCTAGGTAATTGCATTGATAAATTAAAGTCACTCAACCCAGCTGACATAATCTGCCTCTCTGAACACCATGTGACCACTGGTATAGGAACTAGGCCTAAGCACAATGAGAAACTCAGACAGGAGAGTACTGCAAATGTTAGAATAAGGAAAGGTTCTCATAAAAGTATAATTAAAAATAATGAAAGTATATTTCATCAAAATATTGGGAGTTTAAAGGATAAAATAGATGAGCTTCTGGTTTGTTTAGAAGATTTAGAAGCTGAGGATGAAATAGATATACTATGCCTGTCTGAGCATCACATTGTTACTGATATGGATAAGGTAAATGTAAGTGGATATAAGCTCTCTGCACCTGTAATGAGAGAAAATTTGGAGAAAGGAGGAGTTCCCATATATGTCAAATGTTATCATTGTGCAAAAAGTATAGAAACAAAAAAGTTTTGTGTAGAGAAACATATAGAAGCATGTGCCTGTGAGCTTAAATTAAATAAAGGAACATTTATAATTGTAACTGTGTATAGGTCCCCATCAGGAAATTTCATCTATTTCTGAAAAATGTGGACTCCTTGTTGTGCTATCTGTCAGACAGGGGGAAGCAAATTATTATTTCTGGAGACTTCAATGTAGATTCTCTGAAAGAGGGTAATAGGAAAAATGACCTTGAAGTATTACTCGGTTCTTTCAATCTGACACCCGTTATTGATTTTCCTACTCAGGTGGTAAAGGATAGCAGCTCACTGATAGATAACTTCTTTATAGACCAAGATAACTTTAACCAGATAAATGCTCACCGTGTTGAGAATGGTCTTTCTGATCATGGTGCACAGCTAGTTACAATGTATGACATAGCTCCATTCAGCAATACTAAACAGTCCTCCAAAGTAGTACGTTCAGTCAACGATTTAACAATTGCAAATTTCAAGGAAAGCCTACAGCAGTTAGACTGGAATGAGGTGTACCATGAACCTGATGCCAATTTAAAATATAATTTATTTCATGACATTTTTGTAAATGCATTTGAAAACTGCTTCCCCAAGAAAATAGTTAAATATACTCTTAAGAAACCTTGTAACAAACCATGGCTTACTAAGGGTATAAAAATATCTTGTAACCGGAAAAGGGAAATGTATCTGACAGCAAGAAAGAGTAGTGACCCAGAAACTATCAAACATTATAAAAACTACTGTGTTATATTAAGAAAAGTTACTAAAAAATCCAGAAATATGTGTATCATGTCTGAAATCAGCAACTCTGATAATAAAATTAAAACAATTTGGAATATTATTAAAAGAGAAACAGGTCAACCAAGAGCACCGGAAGACACTGTTACCATCAAATTGAATGAAAACTTAACGAACAAAAAGTCAGAAGTTGAAAATATTTTTAATAATCATTTTCTAAATGTTGTGGATATAGTAGGATACAGGTGTTCATTAGAAGATGCTAGGCTGTTAATGGAAGAGGCCATACCTATGCAATTTGATATAATTGAAATCTCACCCACTTCCCCCTCTGAAATTAGGAAAATAATAAACTTGCTTAAAAGCAAAAACTCACATGGAATTGATGGCATTTTCAGCAAAATACTAAAAGCTTGCTCTCAACAGTTAAGTAAGATTCTCAGCTACCTGTGTAATAGCTCTCTGGAAAAGGACATTTTCCCTGATAGACTGAAATATGCTATTGTTATACCTTTGCATAAAAAGGGGAATGGATCTGATGTCAACAATTACCGTCCAATCTCCCTTCTAACAGCTTTATCCAAAATGTTTGAGAAAGTAATGTATTCAAGAGTAGCTTCACATATCTGTAAAAATGAAGTACTAACAAAATGTCAGTTTGGTTTCCAGAAAAGTTTTTCAACAGAAAATGCCATATATGCTTTCACCAATCAAATTTTGAATGATCTGAATAACCGAACACCACCCATTGGGATTTTTTGTGATCTCTCAAAGGATTTTGATTGTGTAAATCATGAAGTTCTGCTAGACAAGCTCAAATATTGTGGCATGAGTGGGACACTGCACAAATGGTTCAATTCATACCTAACTGGATGAGAGCAGAAAGTTGAAATAAACAGTTCTCATAATATGCAAAGATCAGCACATTCCTCAAACTGGGGAACTATCAAGAATGGGGTTCCACAAGGGTCAGTCTTGGGTCCTTTGTTGTTCTTAATATGTATTAATGACTTGCCATTTTATATTCATGAAGAGGCAAAGTTAGTTCTCTTTGCTGATGATACAACTACAGTAATCACACCTGACAAACAAGAATTAACTGATGAAATTGTCAATACTGTCTTTCAGAAAATTACTAAGTGGTTCCTTGTAAACGGACTCTCACTGAATTTTGATGAGACACAGTACATACAGATCTGTACAGTGAATGGTATGACGCCATTAATAAATATAGACCTTAATCAGAAGCACATAGCTAAGGTAGAATATTCCAAATTTTTAGGTGTGTCCATTGATGAGAGATTAAATTGGAAGAAACACATTGATGATCTGCTAAAACGTTTGAGTTCAGCTACTTATGCAATAAGAGTCATTGCAAATTTTGGTGATAAACATCTTAGTAAATTAGTGTACTACGCCTATTTTCACTCATTGCTTTCATATGGTATTCTATTTTGGGGTATTTCATCACTGAGGAACAAAGTATTTATTGCACAAAAGCGTGTAATCAGAATAATAGCTGGAGGCCACCCAAGATCATCCTGCAGACATTTATTTAAGGATCTAGGGATATTCACAGTAGCTTCTCAGTATATATAATCTTTTATGAAATTTGTTATTAACGACCAAACCCAACTAAAAAGTAATAGCAGTGTGCATAACTGCAATACTAGGAGAAAGGATGATCTTCACTATTCAAGATTAAATCTAACTTTGCCACAGAAAGGGGTAAATTATACTGCCACTAAAGTCTTTGGTCACTTACCAAATAGTATCTAAAGTCTGGCAGATAACCAACAAGTATTTAAGAAGAAATTAAAAGAATTTCTGAATGACAACCCCTTCTACTCCATAGAGGAATTTTTAGATATAAATTACGAAAAAAAATTTATTAAAAAAAATAAAAAAACACGAAAAATAAAAAAGTTCTTATATTAACTTAAGTATGTTGTTAAATTAACTTAATTATGTCATGTACTGGAAAATTTGACTCGTTCCACATCATTACGAAAAATCGTATTCCTGATCCACGGAACTAGTATTAATCTAATCTAATCTAATCTGTGATGACACGCATTGGTCTTCCTTGGGTCTCCCGTTTGTCCTCTATTATGCTGTCCTATCTGGTATTGACGCCAGGCCGAACGGGGTGGCCGATCGGTTCTAGGCGCATCACTCTGGAACTGCGTGATTGCTATGGTCGCAGGTTCGAATCCTGCCTCGGGCATCGATGTGTGTGATGTCCTTAGTTTAGTTAGGTTTAATTGGTTCTAAGTTCTAGGGGACTGATGACCACAGCAGTTAAGTCACATACTGCTCAAAGCCATTTTGCAGCGTCTGCCACTGGACGTGACATTTTCGTGGTAACTGAACGAAAATGTGATGACACGCGTTGGTCTTCTTTGGGTCTCTCCTTTGTCCTCTATTATGCTTTCCTATCTGGTACGGACGCCAAGCCGACCGGGGTGGCCAAGCGGGGTCTAGGCGCTACAGTCTGGAACCGCGTGACTGCTACGGTCGCAGGTTCGAATCCTGCCTCGGGCATGGATGTGAGTGATGTTCTTAGTGTAGTTAGGTTTAAGTAGTTGTAAGTTCTAGGGGACTGATGACCACAGCAGTTAAGTCCCATAGTGCTCAGAGCCATTTTGCAGCGTCTGCCACAGGACGTGACATTTTCGCGGTAACTGAATGAAACTCTGATGACATGCGTTGGTCTTCTTTGGGTCTCCCCTTTGCCATCTATTATGCTGTGCTATCTGGTACAGACGCCAGGCCGCCCTGAGTGGCTGAGCGGTTCTCGGCGCTACAGTCTGCAACCACGTGACTGCTACAGTCGCAGGTTCGAATCTTGCCTCGGGCATGGATGTGTGTGATGTCCTTAGGTTCGTTAGTTTTAAAAAGTTCTAAGTTGTAGGGGACTGATGACCACAGCAGTTAAGCCCCATAGTGATCAGAGCCATTTTGCAGCGTCTGCCACAGGACGTGACATTTTTGCGGTAACTGAATGAAACTATGATGACACGCGTTGGTTTTCTTTGGGTCTCCGCTTTGTCCTCTATTTGCTGTCCTTTCTGGTATGGACGCCAGGCCGACCGGGGTGGTCTAGCGGTTCTAGGAGCTTCAGTCTGGAACCGCGTGACTGCTACGGTCGCAGGTTGGAGTCCTGCCTCGGCCATGGATGTGTGTGATGTCCTTAGGTTAGGTTTAAGTAGTTCTAAGTTCTAGGGGACTGATGACCTCAGAATTAAGTCGCATAGTGCTCAGAGTCATTCGTGCGGACGCCAGACTGACTGGCAACAATCAAGTCTTTTCAAACTACCTTTTTGATGACTATCCTCTTTGAGGATTTTGCCAATGGACCTCAGTCCCGCATCAGCGTTACCAGCGATTACGTTTACGAGGTCGTTGCACTTTAAATCGCTCAGTATGCATTCTCCCAACAATTTAAGTGACGTGAGTGGTTCCAATGCTTCTTCTGCAATCATTTAGCCATACACTGCCTATGTATGTGTTATATTTTACATTTGTTTACGTGGATGGGAAACCAGCAGTTCCTGCACCAAAAATCGATCATCTGAAGGTCTTCCTGCATTTCGGTACAATTTTCTGCTGTTGCTAGCGAAACGTCATAGAACTTCAATCGTTATCCAGTAAGTCACATGTTAAAAATCTTTAAAATGGATCGCATCTGTACTTACAGAGTTCCTCGCCTCGCCACTTACGTCCAAACAGGTTAGCAGCAGACACCAATACTTGGAAAATTAACTATTAAAGTGCAGTCAAGCCTTCAGTGTTACAATTACTTTCAGCTGTTGCAGACAGTGAACGATCCCACTCATAACAACTAAAAACTGTTTCTTAAACCGAAAAATTATCAGTTGTGATTGAACTCGTTAAAAGACGTGTATTGAATTTCTGTGTGCATTTCAACAACAGATGAGCGAGCGAATGAGTATGGATATTTCAAAACTAACAGTGAGTAATTACAAATTACAGTCACCAAACATCTTTGCAAAGAAAGTTAGGTTTATAGATAAAGTGGTTTGCTAACTCGACAACCAAACTTACAGTTATATCATTTAATTGCAGATGACAAGCTAAATAAAAGAATGTCTTTCGTATCCCTAAAACGTAGAAAAATTAAGCTAACGAGAACTGAAGACAAATTATTTGAAGGCATAGTTTCGTTGGATAACAGTAACGACACTCAACACTCAGTAATAGTCTAGATTATCATAAAAATTACAACAATTAAAAAGTCAAGAATAATGAGGTGTTTCCAAAAGCTGCATAGCTGTATGAAGGTGCTTTATTCACAACTACCGGTTTCACGTCAGTATAGACGCATCTTCAGGTATGTAATGGTTATATTTCCATAATGTATGAGAACATTAACGGAGTCCCAGCTCTCTGGAAGTTATACACGTTAAAAGTCAGACTCTAAAATGGTGGGTTGTCACAATAAAAGTTGAGTACATCCAAAAGCTGCTTGTAAAATGTGTAAAGCATGACTGCTGAATGAATATACCGCTAGCGTCCATAGCCTGCTTACACCGTAATGGGCCGGTTATCAATACGGCGGAAGTACACAAATTAAGCGGAATTTTAAGTTTTGCTTGATTGGTTTTATAGAGTTGGTGTCTACCGGATGTCATTATGTATCCCATGCGGTGTTACCCGTCCTGGCTCATTCAGCAGTCGTGCTTTGTACGTTTTTACAAGCATCTTTGGGGTGTACTCAATTTTATTATGACACCCCACCACTGTGGTTTTACTTTCAACATGGATAACTTCCAGAAAGTTGGGAATCCGTAACTGTCCACATACATTATGGAAATATAACCATTATGTACCTGAAGATGCGACTATACTGACGTGACACCGGTAGTTGTGAGTAAAGCACCTTCATACAGCTGTGCGGCCTTTGGAAACACCTCATCATTCTTGACTTTTTAATTGTTGTAATTTTTATGATAATTTGGACGGTTATTGAGTTTTGAGTGTTGTTATTGTTATTCATGATGTCACCGAGCTTTGTTGCTCTCTCCAGAAAGTTGTCTGTTTGTTGGAATAATTATTACTTTAAATACGTTTACATTTTACAGAAGTGAATGGAAGGTACCCACGAGAGATGGCACAAAGGTACTGAAACGTTTGGATTTATTTGAAGAAACTGTAGTTTGCGCAACAGGCATACCTGACTATTCAAGTAATTCTCTGCAAATTTGGCTACTGCCAGGATTTCAAAACTAAATGGTGAATAACTCATATATGTGATGTGCTACGGAACTTAATTTTATAACCATTTGAGCCTTAATTCAGTTAGCGTGTTTAACATTCGAAGTGGTTTTGTAATTAGGTCGCAGTCTGCCGAGTCTGTAATTTTCATGATATTGAATTCATTGGTAATAATCCAAAGTTGCTAGTCAAGTTATATGAACTAAATTTCGGGCTACGAATACTAACTGTCTTTTGCAACTTTTGTTCCGTTCCATAAATTCAGAATAGCAACTTATTTCCATATTGGAACTCAGTGAAGTGTGCAGTCTAATTGTCCAACTTGCAGAAACGAGAGGTAACTCAACTTCATCAGTTTTAATTTTCGCCTTAGGTCTGTATCCCTTAGTACGCTTTTATGCAAGTTTTTGTTATAACTGTAACGCTTTGTGACTGATTTGAAGCTATCTGACGTCTTCACACATTTTGTACCACAAAACACTCTACCAGGGATGGCAATAATTTTGTTTTGTGTTGCATGTCGACTCAGTTGCCGAAAAGGTACCCTTAGTTTTTGCACACGTTCTACGCTTTATCAGCTAAATGTTGCATGTGTGGAGAAGTTTCCAGTGGTTATTAACTATCCTCAGTCCCTGTACTAGATTAACGGTTGTCCCCTCTGATTACATGCCACTTCTGCGTGATAGTCTACTGTATTTAATCAAAGTTGCGCTATTCGATTATTAGTTTTGTACTCGCACATAAATGAAATGAAATACAGCCGAAACAACTAGGAACTGGTTGTGATGACCTGTCTTCTAAAAAATCTTCTTGCACGTATTTGATTCATTTGACGCCTCAAGAATTTGTTTTCGTTAATTACTTTACTTAATATCACCATGCGAGTAATAATTTTCTTGTGGGGGAATCTAAATAAACTGCTTGACGAACAAGTGGAACACCCAGCAGACATGGTCGGATGCCATTCTAAAATCTAACACGTACACGGGATTGGCTGGTATGTAAGTGTTTAGAGTGACGAGTCTCACTGACAGGTAGAACGGCCGCCAGAGTGCATCAGTGTTATTCGTCTTTAGTGATGTTACCAGACCTTGTAGGTTATACGAGGGTTGTTCCGAAAGTAATGCCTCTTTCTTTTTGGTAACTTTGGATGACCGCGCCAGATATCGTTCGCGTAGTGCTAATGCTTGAACCTTCGTCCTTCAATTGCAAGTGGTTCCGTTGTTCTGCGGGAATTGGCACCAGCGGAGGAGAGCTCCAAAATTGAGTCTGATATGGATGAGGGTATAAAACAGCAATGTGTGACTGAATCCCCCACTGCTGAAGAAATTGCGCCGATTGAAATCTATCGACGCTTGATAAAGACGTATGGAGACGATACAATGCACTTGAGCAATGTGAGGCAATGGATGCAGCATTTTCGAAGTGGTGAAAAGGGTTTGTATGACAAGTCACGGCCCGGTCGACCCTGCACAGCTGTCATATCAAGCAACGAAGAGCATCTTGAGCAACTCATCCGTGCTGATCGGCGGATAACGACCAGAGAATTGCGTGCAAAGCTGAATATCGGCTGTAATACCTTAGAAATAATGTTGGAACATCTTGGTAATCGAAAAGCCTGTGCTATATGGATCCCAAGGATGCTTACAGAAAAACAAAAAACACATTGAATGGAAATTTTATCGGGATCTGCTGGACCAACATGAAGCCGAAGGTGGCGATAGCGTCATCAGCGGAGATGAGATGTGGTGTCACCATTACGAGCAGGAACCCAAAAGACAGTCCATGGAAAGGCGGCATACGAATTCTCTGTCTTCTGGGACAGTCAGAGTGTGGTTCTTTTGAATGTCCTGGAGCCTAGACAAACTGTCAATTCAGCGCTCTAAAAGACGACACTGACTATGATGAAAGCCCGAATTTCCAGGGTAAGGCAGAGAAGGAGACCAACTTTCACCTACAACTTGATAACGCCAGGCCCCACACCTGTTTTGCGACCATGCAGCTCATTAAAAAATTAGGTTGGATTGTCTTACCATATCTAACGTCCAGTCATGTTTTAGCGCCTTAAGACTTCCATCTCTTTAGGCCTCTGAAAGAAGGACTTCGTGGCGATCATTTTCAAGACTCGGATATTGTTGTCAAAGCTTTTTCCGATTTTTACAAGCGCAACGTGCAGGCTCTGGTTCATCGTTGGCAAAAGTGCACAACGAATGGTGGTGACTATGCGGAAAAGTGACAGTCTGTAGCTGGAATATTGCTCTATTTAGCTGTGCTGTTATGATTTACGTATCTCATGTAGCTTCCATGAATAAAAACAGGAGGAATTACTTTCGGAGCGACGCTCCTACATCAGGAGCGTGAACAGCGTAAGACGTGGAGTGATCAGTGTGAGGCACACGGGGATGCCGACTACTCGCGTGAGACAGCGTAATCAGCACCTATCGGTTGTTGGGAGGGGCCACATAGTGTGTCTGCATCTGGGGCGGTTGGTCGAATCGTGCAATATCCAGATTTTTGGGTCATTCAGATGTGACTGTGGGCCGATGTTGCGCTGCATGGAAACGTGAAGGCGAGCGTACTTGTCAAGGCTCCGACTGACATGGGAAGATCGCCATATTGAGCACAAAGCACATCATAAAACCTTCACACGCCTGCCGTTGGAGAACAGGTAATGGATTCCCTGTGACATCCTGTGTCATCCTGGAACATTTATTGCAGACTAGGAGCAGCCGGACTAGGGAAACACCATTCTATTTGTAGCCTTTCATTTACGCCGTAGAACAAGTGGCTTTGTTTGGACTGGTGCTGCGACCGGGAAGCATGGACTGCTGATAAATGGCATCGCATTGTGTTCACGTTTTCGCCGACTAATCGCGGTTCTGCTCTCTCTAGAAGTACCATCGTAGGGCCGTATGCCGGTGACCTGGAGAGCGTCGTTACTCCTGACATCATGGTGTGGTGGGGGATGAGGTAATAGGGTATGACGTCTGACCACGGCTGGTAGTAATTGAGAGAACTGTAATGGTATAACGTCACGTAGCGAACATCATGCTCCTCATGTGTTAACTCCCGTGCGACAGTATCTTCAGGGCAGTTTTCATCAGAACCATGCTCGTCCACGCACGGATAATGTCTCTGTGAACAATCTGCGTGGTGTTGAGGTGCTCCAGTGGCCAGTAAGATTTCCAGATCTGACTCCGATAGAACACACGTGGGACGAGCTTGGATGTCAACTCTGTGTCAGTGCCAGTGTCCTAGCAATGAAACACCAGTTACAGGACCAGACTGCCTAAGGAAAGGATACAACGGGCCCTTTCCAACCGAATCAGTGCATGCATCCGACCAGAGAGGGTGCATCGTCATGCCGATAATTGGTTTAATTTTGTGATCACTGAACTAGATCACACACACTCTCAAGTCGTGAAATTTCAATTTGTTTCCTCCTCCTCTTCTAGGTATTTCATTATTTATGTTAGGT
Organism: Schistocerca americana; assembly: GCF_021461395.2. Classification (NCBI taxonomy): domain Eukaryota; kingdom Metazoa; phylum Arthropoda; class Insecta; order Orthoptera; family Acrididae; genus Schistocerca; species Schistocerca americana. Next base: position 185,053,627 of record NC_060123.1, read on the forward strand.
AGTGTAAACTGAAAGTGCACTCTTCCCATTATGATATGCATCTCGACACGGATAGCTCAAAACATAGCGTTAATAGCTCCGAATTCCTACTGAACCGTAGAAATACTGCAAATTTCCATTGGGTGGCGAGAGTTAGTAGCGAGTAATGCAGCAGCAGGGTAGCGCATAGGTATTCAGAGCAAAGCGGTACAGCTCCCCCTCAGGTCATCCAGATTTAGTTTTTCAGTGATTTCCCTACATTGCTTAAAGCGAATACCAGAGTGATTGCTCGGAATTAGCAGCACAATTTTCGTCCCCTTGCTTCCCAAACCCAAGCTGGTCTTCGTGCCTGATGAACTAGTCGTCTACAGGACCATAAACAGTGATCTTTCATCCTCCAGCCTTCTTTTGGGTTCGGCCGCGTAGGCAGATGAATTACGCACGGACATCTAGTAACGTGAACCATCCCATTTAGTCCACAAGATGGCAACAAAAGGTCGTGCCATTTAGCTTAAAGGACAACGAAATAGTAGAGGATCACATATGGTCCACGACTGGTTAAACGCTACCTAGAACTCATGGAGATTAGACAGAGCTGGTCCATGTTGCCTAATATCGTCCGATGAAATTCCAGATCTGCTCAATAGGATTATAATCATGTGGAAATCGGGGATGGGTGTCATTCGGGTACCAAGATGCCTGCCAACAGCCCACTGACACCTGACAGAGTTCGTGATCCATACGGTAAAAATATGTTATTGGCTTCGGTGCAAGCAAGAGGCCGTGTGTAAGAACTATGTGCCACTAGATTACTTTTTTGCAAAACCGATTGTTTTATAGAAAATACGTCAGTTACCCCAAGTGTACCATCATGGCTGCAGTTGAGGCCAAATACCACCTAGATTCGAGACAAAAAGTAACTCTTTTGTTAATTACCTACGCAGCGGTTTCGACCGTCTCTCCATGCCGATGAAAGCCACTTACCCATTCACTGAAATACTTATACGATAGAAACCCAGTATATAATTTTAAAGCAAGGGAGATACGAGATAATGTATTTATACGCTTTGGAAGTTTGGAGAAGTGATGTTCTTTAGTTAAGATCACATGAAGAGAATTAATTAACATTATCCTCCTTACCATTAGACGTCACGTGAGGCGCAAGCTCCCCCCCCCCCCCCCCCTCCACTCACCCAGTATTAAATGACGCAGAGAGTATTGCGTTGTCAGTAGAGAAGCCCCAATAGCAGACTGGGTCGTTAGGGGAGCTCATTCGAACGTGGGCTAGCTACTGGATGTCACCTGAATAACGAAATCATCAGGGACATTTCTACCCGTCTAAAGATACCCAAATGGAATGTTGGTGATGTGATAGTGAAAGAAGGAATAAACAAAGCTACATCAAGAGCAGGCAGATCTCACTTCGGGAGTTAAAAAGAGCAGGGTACAATGGTAGTGCAGTTCCTCATAAGCCACAAATTTCTGTAGGCAATGGTAAGCGACACTTAAGGTGGTGTACAGAGCGAGGCGAGTGGACAGTGAATGACTGGAAATGAGTGATTTGGAGTGACGAATCACATATTGCCGTATGAAAATACGATGCAAGGACTTGGGTTTGAAGAATGCCTGTAGAACGTTACCAACCATCATATGTACTGCCAGCAGAGTTACGGAGGAGGTGGTCTGCCAGTATGGTAGTGTGTTTCGTGACTATGGTATGACCCCCTTATTGCGCCGAAGAGGACGGCAATACCGGAATGATGTGAACTTTTGGAACAGTGGACAAACGGTACGGAATCGAACTCTGTTTTTAACAGCATGACAGTACACTCGGTCATAAAGCAGCGACTGTGAAGCAATGGTTTGTTTATCATAACATTCGTGGACTATCCCTCTACTTATACCCAACTGAAAACCTGTGGGATGAGCTACAACGTCGCCTTCGCTCCGGACCACAGAGTCCAAGAGTCCAGCATTACTATCTTCTCTGGTTACGCTCTTCAGGAGGAACGGGCTGCTATTCGTCCACAGACATTCAAACGCGTCATTGAAAGCCGCACCAGCAGAGTTCGTGTAGTCATAAAGGCGAAGAGTGTACTCTTGCCATATTAATGTCCACTAATAAATTTCGGGATACATTTTATCACATAGTGTAACTTACGCAGCGTAGATAAAAGGTATAAAGACGCGTGATCACCGTCTGTTGTAACACAGTAAACGTACATGTTTAATGGCCTTAGACAGTAAACACATGAGGCGAGGGCTAATGCAGCTCACTGCTGAGTGATACAGGGCAAATATTATAAGTTCAAGAGAATCACTGAGCTAATTATCGCGCTAAGCAGTGCTCTTTGCAATGAGATTTTAGAAGAAAAATCACGCGTTACTAAAAGGAACACAGAGGGAACCCACGTCTCATGAAGCGGTGTCAACCTGAAAAGAAAACAAAACACACAGATTCAATTCACGGTATAATGAGTTCGATACATCTAGAGTGCAAATTAGCAGATTCTTTTATCGGTATTATCAGTATCACTGGGTTTGACATTAATGCATGTGGGTTGGCGGCGTCAAGCGTCTCGGGAAGTTAACCATGTGATTCGTTCTGCCGCCCGACCAATTCAAGACTCTGCGACCAAGTGTGCCTGAGAGCGTGTTACATTCAAGTCTCCTTCTACTCTGATGGCAGAAGTTCCGGGATGTCACGACCCATCGAGCAAACCATTTCCACCCCACACATTTGCTGCTTCCAAACTCTGCAGATACTATAAGCTTTGCAACGACATCGATAGTTGATTTTAACGACGTAGGTGGGAAAAATATAAATATATGAGCAGCAGACCAGCGAACAGTCCGCCGTTGCACGACAAACTAGCTGATGAATGGCTGCAGAAGACGAGGCAGCATTTCAGGGTAAATGTCACCTGCAGGGCTCTGTACTAGAACAAACGCTGATATATACGTGATGGGTTAGTGAATTCATGTGTTATACGCCGTTTAGAAAGGATGACAGACCTATCTGGAGCAACATGTCAACCCAAGTAAACACGTCTTCCCCCCCTCCCCCCCCCCCCCCCCTCCCTCGAACCAAGAGATTATCTCCAGCACTCTTATTGACAAACAGCTTGCATCGACTCATGTTGCTTTCCGTAGCGTACGCAAAATTCCGTTAATGAAGTAGTTGATAAAAGGTTTCGTGCGCTTTTTACGATACGCATCTGTGGATGTATAATACGTTACAGTTGGTGACATAGGAGTAATTACTTCAGTTAGTTTGTATCGGTGTTAACAGGAGAAAAGCTACAAAGAAGTAACAGATAAGCAGTAAATTTAAAGAATTAATGTATAGTGAACACCATGAACAGATTAAATGCGAGGTGTCTTGGTTACAGAACAGGACGACATATACCCACAATTCTGGATTACAAGTCGTCAAGATAGCTTGCAAAAAAGTCTTAAAAAACAATAAAAACCAAAACCAAAACAAGGGAGAATTTTTCAGGTTCGTGATTTATTATAATTTCGAATTCTATGCCTCCAAAGTGGACCAAGTTGCAACGAACAAAAGAAATTTGCATCCTGGCGCAGTTCCCAGGGAAGACTCATATTAGGAGTATATCCATCACCCACACATATTTAGCAATTGGGATGCACCGCTCGGATCAATAATAATGTATAATTTACCCCGCCCGGTTAGCCGTGCGATCTAACGCACTGCTTTCCAGGCGGGGCGGGAAGGCGAGCCAGTCCCCGGCACGAATCCGCCCGGCGGATTTGTATCGAGGTCCGGTGAACCGGCCAGTCTGTGGATGGTTCTTAAGACGGTTTTCCATCTGCCTCGGTGAACCGGGGCTGGTTTCAAAAAAAAAAAAAAAAAAAAAAAAAAAAAAAAAAAAAAAAAAAAAAAAAAAAGGTTCAAATGGCTCTGAGCGCTATGGGTCTTAACATCTGAGGTCATTAGTCCCCTAGAACTTAGAACTACTTAAACCTAACTAACCTAAGAACATCACCCACATCCATGCCCGAGGTAGGATTCGAACCTGCGACCGTAGCGGTCGCGCGGTTCCAGACTGACGCGCCTAGAACCGCACGGCCACTCCGGCCGGCGGTTTCCCTTATTCCACCTCAGATACACTATGTCGGCGACTGCTGCGCACACTTTCTCCACCTACGCGTACGCCATAATTACCCCACCACGCAAACATTGGGGTTACACTCGTCTGGTGTGAGACGTTCCCGTGGGGGTCCACAGGGGACCGAACCGCACTATAACACTGGGTTCGGTGTGGCGCGGCGGTGGGTTGAGTGGACTGCTGTAGACTGTTGTGGGACTGTGTAGCACTGCGGGCTACGGCGGGAACGAAGCCTGTCTGTCGTTTCTCGGTCCCCAATTCCATACAATACAGTACAATGTATAAACCTGCCGATTGTCTTTACCGACTTGGTAATTATTTATGCAGTTTTCCAGTGATTACTCTCATTGGAATCGCACAATAACGGCGGGGACGAAGCCTTTCTGCCGTTTCTCGGTCCTCAATTCCATACAATAAAATACAATGTATAAATCTGCCGATTGTCTTTAACGACTTGGTAATTATTAATGCCATTTTCCCGTGATTACTTTCATTGGAATCGTACAATAGCCTACTGTACTGATCCGTGACAGGAAACATAGATTATCAATTAACACTCTCCCTTTGCGGGGGTCTGGACTGTTCAGCTGTCGAGGCGTCTTCACCTGTCTATCATACATCATGGAAAATCTCAGGTTTACAAATGATGCCATCATTCACCGTAAGATGGCTTTTACAATGTACAAGGTGAACAGACCTCCACCGAATAATTTAGCGGGTGTTTCTGAGGGGCTTTCTGACAAAGAAACCCTTGAGTGTGAGGTCGCAAAAGGCCAAAGACGTTTACGACATTCGACGCCTCACGTATTGTCACCATGCAACAACAATATTGACTGCTAATGGCAACAAGGGGGCGGGACTGGATGTATCCATTGGTGAGAGCAGCGTGAGGCTACGGAGACTAGTTGAACTGATTAGTCGACGAGTGACTCACAAAAGCGATACAGTGCTTGTGGTTTTGATACAAAACAGAGCAGTGGCAAAGATAAAGCAAACATTGCATTATATCTGCAATAATACACAAATCAAAAAACGTTTTGCATCACCTTGGTTCCGAGGGTTCCGGAACCTGTACAAAAAAATGGAATAGAGATCAACATAAACGTCATTTCCGCCCTTTTTTATTGCTCATGAAAACCACACATTGCATGTTGTATCACCAAACAGCGAGACCTACAGAGGTGGTGGTCCAGATAGCTGTAACACCGATAACTCTAATAACTCTGTAGCACTTCCTCTTACTTTGATGCATGCGTGTATTCGTCGTGAAATACTATCCTCAAGCAGATCAAGACACTGTTGATCCACATTGGTGCACTCCTCAACGGCGACTCGGCGTAGATCCCTCAGAGTGGTCACGTCGTCCATAATCAGTTCTTTTCAATCTATCCCAGGCATGTTCGATATGGTTCATGTCTGAAGAAAATGCTAGCCTCTCCAGTCGAGCGATGTCGTTATCCTGAAGGAAGTCATTCACAAAGATGTGTACGACGTGGGCACGAATTGTCGTCCATGAAGCTGAATGCCTCGCCAATATGCTGCCGATATGGTTGTACTATCGATCGGAGTATGGCATTTACGTATCGTACAGCCGTTACGGAGCTTCCATGACCACCAACGGCGTACGTCAGCCCCACATAACGCCACCTCAACCTCCACTTTGCAGTACTCGCTGGACAGTGTGTCTAAGGCGTTCAGCCTGACCCGGTTGCCTCCAAACACATCTCCGACGATTGTCTGGCTGAAGGCATATGCGACACTCATCGGTGAAGAGAACGTGATGCCAATCCTGAGCGGTCCATTCGGCATGTTGTTGGGCCCATCTGTACCGCGCTGCATGGCGTCATGGTCGCAAAGATTGACTTCGCCATGGATGTCGGGAGTGAAGTTGCACATCGTGCAGCCCATTTCGCACAGTTTGAGTCGTACCACGACGTCCAGTGGCTGCACGAGAAGCATTAGTCAACATAGTGGCGTTGCTGTCATGGTTCTTCCGAGCCATAATCCGTAGGTAGCGGTCATTCACTGTAGTAGTAGCCCTTGCGCAGCCTGAGCGAGGCATGTCAACGACAGTTCCTCTCTCTCTGTATCTCCTCCATGTCCGAACAACATCGCTTTGGTTTAGTCCGAGACGCCTGTACCCTTCCCTTGTTGGGAGCCCTTCCTGGCACGAAGTAAGAACGCGGACGCGATCGAACCGCGGTATTGACCGTCTAGTCATGGTTGAACTACAAACACGAGCCGTGTACCTCCTTCCTGGTGGAATGACTGGAACTGATCGGCTGTCGGACCCCCTCCGTCTAATAGGCGCTGCTCATGCATGGTTGTTTACATTTTTGGGTGGGTTTAGTGACATCTCTCAACAGTCAAAGGCACTTTGTCTGTGATACAATATCTACAGTCAACGTCTATCTTCAGGAGTTCTGGGAGCCGGGGTGATGCAACACTTTTTTTGATGTGTGTAGTTGACGAAGTTGACATTTCGTTAGGAAGGAACCCACGGAATTTCCCAGAGTGAGAAAGAAGTGGCAGATGAAATATTAGCGTTTCTGCAAGAGAAGACAATGGAATGTGTCGTCTTATACGCTCGACTGTGCGGATAATTTACATGAGAAGTACAATGATGACGATATGCGCTTATCACGTGAAAGTGATATTAACACAGCCGTCGAGTCACGTATTTCATCATCCTTGTCGCATTGGGAGCCACAAATTCTGTCTCCAGCGGAACGTAGTAAAGGACAATCATTGTCCAAGGAACGGGAACTAAACATAATTACCTACATGTAAGCTCATCTGCAGCATAGTAAAAAAAAAAAAAAAAAAAAAAAAAAAAAAAAAAATCCAACTATGAACAGATTTCGAATAAGTCCGCAGCAATATGATCGTCTAGTGCATAAGAAAAACTAGGGATATTCAATGGAGGAGAGGCCCACTTGTTACAAAAAAGGTGTTTGTGCGTTTCAAGGATGCTCGATACAACTTACAGGATGTGCATGATAGTGACCTACTACGTTAAGCACATCAAGTGACGCGGGACATAGATTACAATGATTTCTAAGAAAGCAGTGGATGGTTGAATAACTTCAGTGATACAGAATTGGAAGGCGTAAGATAACTAAACTTCAAACAAACCGTCAACTTGACGATGCACAACAAACTGAGGAGCCAGCCCGAAAATCTGTAGATAAAATAAACGAAATTATCCTATCGTTCAGTAAGGAATTTGTTTTCAACTCCGACCAATCTGGATTTGAAGAGGACATTCATATGAAAGGAACCCTGAAAATAACTGGAACCAAGAGTTTATATCAAGACTAACTAACATAAATGAGTTAACGCATTCGTATACAATTATGCCAACTGTTAATCTAGATGGTAAATTGGCTGGAAAGTTATTCATTGTGCAGCGAGAAGCTGGAAATGCTCATTCCCCTACGCCGTACAGGGTCGCTCACATCATTGCGACAAGTGGCAAGCCATTTTCGGTGGGACCACTCGTAAAATCGTGCATGGTAACAGTTGCAGGATGTTTGTTTCCAATGGAGGTGCAGGCAATTGAAGGGGTTTGCCAGTCGAAGCAAACAATGTCTCGTCGGATCCTGGACATGGCAGCGAATTTAGGCACACAGCTCAGGAAAAAGGCGGAGAGCTTTGTTGCATTTTCGCTAGCGCTTGACGAAAGCACCGACATATCGGACTGTGCTCACCTTGCAGTCTTTGTGCGTGGCGTCGACATGGAGCTGCAAGTAACTGAAGAACTCTTGGATGTGGTACCACTCGATTACACCGCAACAGGACGTGACATTTTTGGAGCTGTTAGTGAATCAGTGGACAATATGAATTTGCCGTGGGATAAGCTCCATTCTGTAGCGACAGACGGTGCACCACAAATGATCGGGCGTCACCAAAGTTTTGCTTCTCGTTTGAAAAATAAACTCGGGGACGAATTCGGGAAAGACATTTTGACTCTTCATTGTTTTATTCACCAAGAGGCACTGTGTGCTGAAACAGTAGAGCTAGGTGGCGTAATTAAAGATGTCGTGAAGTGTGTGAATTTTGTGCGGCGTCACGGTATGAATCATCGCCAATTCAAAGGATTTCTGAAAGACATGGAAGCGGAGTATGGGGATATACCTTACCACAGAACAGTTCGTTGGCTGAGTCGGGGAAAAGTTCTTGATGTTTTCTTCGCCATTCGTGAGGAAATATCCCTTTTTCTCGAAATGAAAGGGGAAGAAATGCGTTGTCTGAGAGATATAAAATGGATATCAGACCTGGCGTTCCTAGCTGGTATAACTATGCATCTGAACAATTTAAATCTGTCACTGCAGGGCAAAGGGCAGCTAATCGTTGACATGCACGACCAGATCAAAGCGTTCATGGAAAAGTTACGTTTATTTGAGAGGCAGATGAGTAATGGACATTTAACGTCGTTCAATCGTCTCGCTTCTTTAAAACTACCTGAAGGTACTACTCTCGGCGATTACGAAGCAAAGTTAAAGCAGCTCATTACGTTGTTTGAAACACGATTCCGACACCTCACTAGTTTGGAAATGGAACTTACGGTGTTCAGCACTCCTTTTTCAGTTTCCGCCGATGACTTGCCACCGTCACTTCAATTGGAGATAATTGATTTGCAAAATTCACCTTTGTTCAAAGACAGATACTACAACACGTTGGATTTGTCACGACGGTATCGTTCATTACAGCAAAAAACATTTCCCAAGCTTCACAACAATGCCGCTCAGATCATGTGCATATTTGGATCTACGTATTGTTGTGAGCAGCATTTCTCAGGAATGAAAAGAGTAAAAAGTAAGGAACGATCGTTTCTTCAGGATGCAACAATGAAGGCCATCCTCCGCATTAACGCTGCGAACACTTTGACGCCTGATATTTCCGATCTTGTAATGAAAAGAAAATGTCAAGCTATAGAGGCCCAATAAATTTAGTATGCAATTTCTTGTAACATCGTATTTCCTGGTGTAGCATGTCACCACGTCTTAGCAGCTAAGAGTATGAGGTTGTCGACCTTGTAAGACGCAGCTGGCACATCAAAACGCTTGCCTTGCCGCCTGCCTCAGCCAGCCGTGCCACGTGCCGGCGTGCCGGCCCACTTGACTGGTCACAGCGAGCGACACGGCTCCCTGGAGCAGGGAGCGCTCCGCGGCTCACAACGGAGCCGACGAGCTGGAACAGCCTGCTGTAGCTTGTCCGAATTGCAGATTCAGTAGTGTTTTCTCCGCTCTCATTCACCTGAAAATTATAAACGCATTACAGAACACGAACTATGTTGCATGTTTTGATACCCCCCGTATAACGAAACTGTTTTTGAACTTACGTCCCTGCTATGTTGTTCTTAAGCCTGGCTACCAGTTCTCTGTGTGCAACGCCTTCTACCTGATCGTAGTGCGCTGCGTGAAGACGTGTATAATGTCGTTGTATATTGTACCTCTTCGCAGAATTAAATACTTTGTGACATACAAGACATTGCGGACTATTATCCCTCTCAATGAATAGAAAGGTATCCTCCAATAGAGGTACAGGGCTCCCGCGGCTAGTCATAGCTGTCATTGAACACGGATTATTGCGTCAATTGCGGCTGCATGCGGCCAGGGGGCAGTGAGTTCGCTTTCCCCCTCCACGCGGGCTCCGAGCTGCCGCAGTCAGCGCTCCGGAGCGCTTCGGCTCCCTGGAGCTCGGTTGGAACAGCCTGCCCTACTGTTCTTCCTCGTGTGCAATCTTGCAAGGGGGGTAGGGAATTTTTGCTTCACAGCAAGCAAGAGTGGGAAAATGGTTGTCAGAGGACTACAGCTATGGTATGAGCACTGCTTTTGGCCACTAGTTGGTCAAAATAACTTATTTTTGCTTGATTTCTAGTCTGCGTATAAAAATCATACTCCTTTAGAGCAAATTATCCCTCCTGAAAAGTGTGACATTTCAGTTTGTACCAGCTAGAACTACTGGACAAGTTCAGCCGCTGGATGTTTGTTTATTCAGTGCCTACGAAACATACTATCGCACTACCTGCAGCTACGCTTTGAGGTATAACCAGTTTCACAAAATCTCAACGACAGAATATTTCGCATTCATTTCCATGCCGTCACATTCCATTAGTTCTCATCACTCTGCTACGCCGGTATGATTCTGTATGATTTCTTTAAGAGGGGACTCCTAGCTGAACGTCCGGCGCAGTTTGTAACTTCCATGGAGTTCGCCTTCGATCTTGATGGCGCGAATCGTTTGATCACTGCGGTACACCGTTTTTCAGTCAGTGTTCACGGTGCAAGTTAATTATTTATTTTGAACATTTCTTGAATGTTGACGATGTCCATTTTGTATGTATGTCTGCAACTATGTGATTACTCTGCTATTCACAATGAAGTGCCTGGCAGAGGGTTCAATGAACCACTATAAATACTGTCTCTCTACCGTTCCACTCACGAATGGTGCTCGGGAATAACGAGCACTTAAATTTTTCTGTGCGAGCCCTGATTTACCGTGACGATCACTTCTTCCCATGTAGATGGTTGCCAACAGAATGTTTTCGCAATCGGAGGAGAAAACTGGTGATTGAAATTTCGTGAGAGAATCCCGTCGCAACGAAAAGAGCTTTGGTTTTAATGATGCCACTCCAATTCACATATCATGTCTGTGGCACTACCTCCCCTATTTCACGATAATACAAAACGAGCCGCCCTTCTTTGTACTTTTTCGATCTCCTTCCGTCAGTTCCATCTGATGCGGATCCCACACCGCACAGCCAAACTCCAGAATAGGGGGATAAGTGTGGTGAAAGCAGTTTCTTTAGTAGACCTATTAAACCTTCTAAGTGTTCTGCCAATGAACCGCAGTCTTTGATTTTCTCTACCTACCGTGATCGTTTCAATCTAGGTTACTTGTAACTGTAATCCCTAAGTATTTAATCGAATTTACGCCTTCAGATCTATGTGACGTATCGCGTAATTGAAATGTAGCTGATTTCTTTTAGTATTCATGTGAATAACTTCACACTTTCCGTTATTTAGGGTCAACTGCCACTTTTCGCACCATACAGATATCTTATCTAAATCGTTTTGCAATTCATTTTGGTCATCTGAAGACTTTACAAGACGGCATCTTCTGCAAACAATCTAAGACGACTACTAAGATTGTCTTCAATCGTTAATATAGATCAGGGCTTATAACACTTCCTTGGGGAACGCCGGGAATTACTTCTGTTTTACTCGATGACTTTCCGTCTATTACTACGAACTGTGACCTTTCTGACAGGAAATCACGAATCCAGTCGCAGAACTGAGGCGATATTCCGTAGGCACGCAGTTTGGTTAGAAGATGCTTGTGAGGAACGGTGTCGAAAGCCTTCTGGAAATCTGAAAAATATCCGATCAATTAGACATCCCACGTCGATAGCACTCATTACTTCATGAGTATAAAGAGCTAGTTATGTTTTGCAAGAACGATATTTTCTGAATCCGTGCTAACTATGTGTCAATAAATCGTTTTCTTCGAGGTACTTCAGAATGTTCGAAAACAGTATACGTTCCCCCTACTGCAAATCGACGTTAGTGATATGGGCCTGTAATTCAACGGATTACTCCTACTTCTCTTTTTGAGTATTCTTGTCACTTGAACAATCTTGCAGTTTTTAGGTACGGATCTTTCTGTAAGCGAGTGGCTGTGTACAATTGCTAAATATGGAGCTATCGTATCAGCATACTCTGAGAGGAACATGACTGGTATACAGTCGGGACCAGAAGCTTTGCCTTTATTAAGTGATTTAAACTGCTTTGCTACACCGAGTATATCTACTTCTGTGTTTCTCACCTTCGCAGTTGTTTTCGATTGGAATTCAGGAATATTTACTTCGTCTTCTTTGGTGAAGGACTTTCGGAAAATCGTGTTTGATAAATGTGCTTTAGTAGCACTGTAATATTTTAAGGAAAGTCATTAAGAAGTCGAAAAGCTTATGTGTTCTGATATAAATTAATAATGCGGATAATAAGATTGAAACTATATCGAATATTGTCAAACGGGAGAGGGGGAACCCCGACAGTGCACAGCATAGCAATAAAGCTAAATGATGATGTTGTGAGTGATAATTCACAAGTTGCAAGTATTTTTAACAATCACTTTCTGAATGTAGCAGCAAAAATAGGGTTAAAGGGTTCAGTTAAAGAAGCAAAAAAAAAAAGTTAAAAATGTCATTCCGCAGAACTTTAGGCCTTCAGAAACAGCACCAACATTCTCCACTGAAATTAGGGGAATTTTAAATATAGTGAAAACAGGAGCTCATGTGGTGTTGATGGAGTCCCTAACAGAATTTTGAAGTGTTGTTCTAATTTAATAAGTGGAGTCCTTAGCGATATATGTAATGTTTCTCTGTGACAGGGAATTTTTCCAGACAGGTTGCAATACGCAATTGTCAAACCTCTTCATAAGAAAGGGGACAAGAGTGACTTAAATAATTATAGACCAATCTCAGTGCTCACTTCATTTTCTAAAATATTCTAAAAAGTTATGTATTCGAGAGTAGTCTCACATTTAAGTGAAAATAATTTACTCAGCATGTCACAGTTCTGATTCCAGAAGGGTTACTCGACTGAGAATGCTATCTACACATTTACCCGTCAAATAGTACAAGCTATAAATAACAAATTATCGCCAGTTGGTATTTTTTGTGATTTATCCAAGGCATTTGACTGTGTGGATCATGTCACACTCTTAGAAAAACTCAGGTTTTATGGAATTCAAGGCTATACACACAGCTGGTTTGAATTATACTTAATGAACAGAAAGCAAAAAGTTGTGCTGAATAGCCCAAATAATGTTGGGAGGGTGGTATTTTCTAGTGAATGGGGAGCTGTCGTAAAGGGAGTCCCACAGGGTTCAATTTTAGGTCCTCTGCTGTTCCTTTTTCATGTGAATGACCTCTCAGTTAACGTTCAGCAAGCGGAACTAGTACTTTTTGCAGATGACACGAGTGTTATAATAAATCCCATTCGAGAAAAATCAGCTGAAGATTTGTTAAGGATGTCTTTCAAAGAATAATTAAGTGGTTCTTGTTAAATGGACTCTCTCTTAATTTTGAAAAAAATTCACTATATCCAGTTCTTTACGTCGAATAGAGGCATACCGACAATTGATGTATCATATGAACAGGGCTCAGTTAGCAGGGTAGATTTCTCTAAATTTTTGGCTGTTCACATTGATGACAACTTGAACTGGAAGAAGCATATTGCTGAGATTCTGAAACAATTAAGTTCAGCTTCTTTCGCTCTTCGTATAATCGCTAATCTTGGTAATAAACGGATCAGCCTCCTAACGTACGTTGCATTTTTCCACTCAGTAATGTCTTATGGAATAGTTTTCTGGGGTAACTCACCACTTAGACACAAAGTATTGATTGCACAAAAGAGAGCAGTGAGAATGATTAGTGGTGTTCACCCAAGGACGTCATGTAGGCACCTTTTCAAGGAGTCAGATATTTTAATTGCACTATCAGAGTACATACACTCCTGGAAATTGAAATAAGAACACCGTGAATTCATTGTCCCAGGAAGGGGAAACTTTATTGACACATTCCTGGGGTCAGATACATCACATGATCACACTGACAGAACCACAGGCACATAGACACAGGCAACAGAGCATGCACAATGTCGAGACTAGTACAGTGTATATCCACCTTTCGCAGCAATGCAGGCTGCTATTCTCCCACGGAGACGATCGTAGAGATGCTGGATGTAGTCCTGTGGAACGGCTTGCCATGCCATTTCCACCTGGCGCCTCAGTTGGACCAGCGTTCGTGCTGGACTTGCAGACCGCGTGAGACGACGCTTCATCCAGTCCCAAACATCCTCAATGGGGGACAGATCCGGAGATCTTGCTGGCCGGGGTAGTTGACTTACACCTTCTAGAGCACGTTGGGTGGCACGGGATACATGCGGACGTGCATTGTCCTGTTGGAACAGCAAGCTCCCTTGCCGGTCTAGGAATGGTAGAACGATGGGTTCGATGACGGTTTGGATGTACCGTGCACTATTCAGTGTCCCCTCGACGATCACCAGTGGTGTACGGCCAGTGTAGGAGATCGCTCCCCACACCATGATGCCGGGTGTTGGCCCTGTGTGCCTCGGTCGTATGCAGTCCTGATTGTGGCGCTCACCTGCACGGTGCCAAACACGCATACGACCATCATTGGCACCAAGGCAGAAGCGACTCTCATCGCTGAAGACGACACGTCTCCATTCGTCCCTCCATTCACGCCTGTCGCGACACCACTGGAGGCGGGCTGCACGATGTTGGGGCGTGAGCGGAAGACGGCCTAACGGTGTGCGGGACCGTAGCCCAGCTTCATGGAGACGGTTGCGAATGGTCCTCGCCGATACCCCAGGAGCAACAGTGTCCCTAATTTGCTGGGAAGTGGCAGTGCGGTCCCCTACGGCACTGCGTAGGATCCTACGGTCTTGGCGTACATCCGTGCGTCGCTGCGGTCCGGTCCCAGGTCGACGGGCACGTGCACCTTCCGCCGACCACTGGCGACAACATCGATGTACTCTGGAGACCTCACGCCCCACGTGTTGAGCAATTCGGCGGTACGTCGACCCGGCCTCCCGCATGCCCACTATACGCCCTCGCTCAAAGTCCGTCAACTGCACATACGGTTCACGTCCACGCTGTCGCGGCATGCTACCAGTGTTAAAGACTGCGATGGAGCTCCGTATGCCATGGCAAACTGGCTGACACTGACGGCGGCGGTGCACAAATGCTGCGCAGCTAGCGCCATTCGACAGCCAACACCGCTGTTCCTGGTGTGTCCGCTGTGCCGTGCGTGTGATCATTGCTTGTACAGCCCTCTCGCAGTGTCCGGAGCAAGTATGGTGGGTCTGACACACCGGTGTCAATGTGTTCTTTTTTCCATTTCCAGGAGTGTATATTCGCTAATGAAATTTGTTACAAATAATCCATCTCAGTTCGCGAAGAACAGTGATGTTCGTATGTACAATACTAGAGGGAAAAATGACCTTTACTATACGTTATTGAAGCTGGCAGTTGCTCATAAAGGAGTACATTATTCAGCAACAAAAATCTTTGATCATTTGCCCAACACTATAAAGTGTCTGGCAGGTAGCAGATCAAGTTTTAAATCTAGCTTAAAATCATTTCTTTTGGACAATTCCTTCTATTCCATGGACAAGTTTCTGTTTCAGAACTGGTAAAAAATATGTACCTCTAAATGTAATTGGATGTGTAGAACTAAACATTTCAGTAGCATTAACATTAGCACTATTCATGAGTGTATATATATCTTGTAATCTGACTTTTTTCACATCATATCGATAGCATAATTCGGAAAACGATGTACGTAACATGACATAACTAAAACTAAACTAAACTAAAACTGTCATCAGTGATTTCACCGTAGTTATCGTGCAGTGAAGGTACTGATTGCGTCTTCCCACCGTTGTGCTTTATGTATGACCAGAATCTCTTTGGGTTTTCTGGCGGATTTTTAGACAGAGTTTCATTGCGGAAATTATTAAAAGCGTCTCGCATTGAAGTAAGTGCTGTATTTAGAACTTCTGTAAAACTTTGCCAGTCTTGGGATTTTGCGTTCTTTTAACTTTAGCAAGTTTTGTCGCTGTATAATACATACATTCTATAGAAGGTTGATCTCTGCACCTTCCAGACAGTCATTTTCTGTCTCCTACCTTATGCATGTGAGTCATTAGCAGCTAATATTTTTCCAGTCACAATTATTAACACAGCATTTTCAAATGAGCCATATTAAGGATTGAACTTGCGACCTCACTCTCAAGGAGTTCCTCGTGAGTGTTTGTGTTTAAGGAATCATTGACATCTGTGGCTCGTTAAACAGTAGCTGAATTTCGTGTGATTCCTTACCCCAGTTATATTTGTATCTGTATTGCAGTGTACATTACTGGACAACGACGGAAGTGCCGACGATAGGTACTGTGTGTCTTGTTTGAAACAAACTTTTCCGTCCACTCACAGTACCTACATTTGACAGTAAAGCCAACTGTACTCTTCGCTCTCAAGCGTGCACTCGCTACTGCTCGCTTCTGTCTCGAGTTTCTTTCTGCGAGAGTGTAACAGTGGTACGGACAGGTTTACTAATGAGGAATTGGGTGACATGCACCGCGCTTGCGGGTGCACCGAATGCAGCACGGCGATGGTCTGCTGAGGCGTTGCCGCAGTGACGGCAAGCGCGTCACGGTGATGACGTTGCGTTACTCTGTGCTTTGTGTTGTACTTTTTGGTGATTGCATATTACAAGCTGCTTCACTGTTGTGAACGTACTTTCACAGAAACGAAGGTAAGTTGGGTTGCAAGCCGAAAAAATCTTAATTACGGGGTGCACAAACTAATCACACACAAAAATATGTGAAACTTATGTCCCTTACCGTTGTAACCTCTCTGCAGCCGTGTACATTTTTCACAGCGTCGACGCCGTGATTTTATGGCCGTTGCGAGCACTTTTTCAGGAGTCCAGTTTGACAACAGGAAAATCGCTGACACAACAGCGGCAAAGGAAGTGATCTTGCAGCCACGGAGAGTGTGTTTCATTGTTGGAGACATCACAAAGCTACTAGGAGCCAGGACAGGTGAACAGGGAGGATGAAAAACCATTTCATCGTTGTTGTGGAGAAACTGGAGTGTAATGTTCGCTCGATGTACTGGTGCGTCGTCTTGGTGCAAAAATACGCGTGCAGTCTTTTACAGCCTTTTTTCACGCAATGTTGAATGCAGCTTGTTCTTCAGAACTTCTTGGTAGTTTGCACCTGTCACTAGAATGTTCTTTGGAACGCAATGGTAAGGATTACGGTCGCATGGAATGGCCGCGCGGTTTGAGGCGCCATATAACGGATTGTGGGCCCCTCGTGTGTTGTTCTTAGTGTGTTAGTTTAAGTAGTGTGAAAGTGTAGGTATAACCCATGGTCTAGGAGTAGCGTCTTTGATTCATAATCAAAACGCGTTCGAATCTCGCCGTTGTTTAAATTTTGATTAATAATCAGCATTGGCGGCCGTAGACCCCCGACATAAGAAGTCAACCTACTTCTCCCAACGGCCTTGTCAAAGAGGGCGGAGGAGCGGACAGAGGTTCAGGGCACTCTCTTGTCCTAGGGATGGGAAACTGCTCCCAAAGGCGGAAGAATCAGCAATTATCAACGAAGGCAATGGAAACTACTGCATTAAAGACACGTTACGCGTATCCACAAGACATGGGGCCTGCATCTGAAGAAGTGTCATGATGATCTCTCCATTGGCAAAAGATTCCGGAATAGTCCCCAATTCGGGTCTCCAGGAGGGGACTGCCAAGGAGGATACCATGAGAAAAGGTTGAATAATCATCGAAAGGATAACGTTCTACGAGTCTGGGCGTGGAATGCCAGGAGCTTGAACGTGGTAGAGAAACTAGAAAATCTGAAAAGGGAAATGCAAAGGCTCAATCTAGATATAGTAGGGGTCAGTGAAGTCAAGAGCAAAGAAGACAATGATTTCTGGTTAGATGAGTATAGGGTAATATGAACAGCGACAGAAAATGGTATAAAGGAAGTAGGATTTGTTATGAATAGGAAGGTATGGCAGAGACTATGTTACTATGAACAGTTCAGTGACAGGGCTGTTCGTATCAGAACCGACAGCAAGACAACACCGACAACGATAGTTCAGGTAAACATATCGACGTCGCAAGCTGAAGGTGAAGAGATAGAGAAAGTGTATGAGGATACTGAAAGGGTAATACAGTATGTAAAGGGGGATGAAAATCTAATAGTCATGGGCGAATGGAATGCAGTCTTAGGGGAAGGAGTTGAAGAATAGGTTAGAGGAGAATATGGGCTTGGGACATGGAATGAGAGAAGGGAAACACTAATTGAGTTCTGTAACAAGTTTCAGCTAGTAATAGCTAATACTCTGTTCAAGAATCACGAGAGGAGGAGGTATACTTGGAAAAGGCCGGGTGATACGGTAAGATCTCTGTTAGATTACTAATGGTCAGACAGAGATTTCGAAATCAGATTCTGGATTGTAAGGCGTACCCAGGAGCAGATACAGTCTCAGCTCACAATATGGTAGTGATGAAGGGTAGACTAAAGTTTAAGAGATTAGTCCGGAAGAATCAATATACAAAGAAGTGGGATACGGAAGTACTAAGGAATGACGAGATACAATTGAAGTTCTCTAAGGCAATAAGGTATAGCTCAGTAGGCAGTACAGTTGAAGAGGAATGGACATCTCTAAAAATGACCATCACAGTAGCTGAGAAAGAAAACGTAGGTCCAAAGAAGGTAACTGCGAAGAAACCATGGGTAACAGAAGAAATACTTCCATTGATCGATGGAAGGAGGAAGTACAAAAAAGTTGGGGGAAACTCAGGAATACAGAAACGCAAGCTGCTATGGAATGAACTAAATAGGAAGTGCAGGGAAGCTAAGAGGAAATGGCTGCAGGAAAAATATGAAGACATCGAAGAAGAAATGATTGTCGGCGGGACTGATTCAGCTTATAGGACAGTCTAAACAACCTTCGGTGAATTAAAAGCAAGGGTGGTAACATTAAGAGTGCAACCGGAATTCCGTTGTTAAGTGCAGAGGAGAGAGAGGATAGGTGGAAACAATACATTGAAAGCCTCTATGAGGGGGAAGATTTGTCTGATGTGATAACAGAAGAAGCAGGAGTCGATTTAGAAGAGACAGGGGATCCAGTATTAGAATCAAAATTTGTAAGAGCTTTGTAGGACTTAAGATCAAATAAGGCAGAAGGGATAGATAACATTCCATCAGAATTTCTAAAATCATTGGGGTAAGTGGCAAAAAGCGACCATTCGCGTTGGTGAGTAGATTGTATGAGTCTGGCGACATGCCATCTGACTTTCGGAAAAGCATCATCCACACAATTCCGAAGACAGCAAGAGCTGACAAGTGCGAGAATTATCACACAATCAGTTTAACAGCTCATGCACCCAAGTTCCTTACAAGAATAATATACAGAAGAATGAACAAGAAAACTGAGGATGCGCTATATGACGATCAGTTTGGCTTTAGGAAAGGTAAAGGCACAAGAGAGGAAATTCTGACGTTGGGGTTAATAATGGAAGCAAGACTAAAGAAAAATCAAGACACTTTCATAGGATTTGTAGACCTGGAAAAAGTTCATCAATGTAAAATGGTGCAAGAAGTTCGAAATTCTGAAAAAAGTGTTGGTAAGCTATAGGGAGAGACGTGTCATATGCAATATAATAAGAGTGGACAACCAAGAATGAAGTGCTTATATTATAAAGGGTGTAAGACAAGGCGAAAGATCACCCCTACTGTTCAGTCTGTACATCGAGGAGCAATGATGGAAATAAAAGAAAGATTCAGGAATGAAATTAAAATTCAAGGTGAAAGGATATCAACGATACGATTCGCTGATGACATTGCTATCCTGTGTGAAAGTGAAGAAGAATTGCATGATCTGCTGAGCGGAATGAACAGTCTAATGAGTACAGAGTAAGGACTGAGAGTAAATCTAAGAAAGACGAAGGTAATGAGAAGTAGTAGAAGTGAGAACAGCGAGAAACTTATCATGATTGATGGTCACGAAGTAGATGAAGTTAATGAATTCTGTTACCTAGGCTGTAAGATAACCAATGACGGACGGAGTAAGGAGGACATCAAAAGCAGACTAGCACTTCCAAAAAGGGCATTCCTGGCCAAGAGAAGTCTACTAATATCAAACATCGGCCTTAATCTGAGGAAGAAATTTCTGAAAATGTACGTCTGGACTACAGAATTGTATGGAAGTGAAACATCGACTGTTGGAAAAGCGGAACAGAAGAGAATCGAAGCATTTGAGATGTGGTGCTACAGACTAATGTTGAAAATTTGGTGGACTGATATGGTAAGGAATGAGGAGGTTCTGCGCAGAATCGGAGAGGAAAGGAATATGTGGAAAACACTCATAAGGAGAAGGGACAGGATGATAGGACATCTGTTAAGACGTGAGAGAATGACTTCCCTGGTAGTAGAAGGAGCTGTAGAGGGCAAACACTGTTGTGGAAGACAGAGATTGGAACATATCCAGTAGGCTGCAAGTGCTACTCTGAGACGAAGAGGTTAGCAGAGGAGAGGAATTCGTGGTGAGCCGCATCAAACCAGTCAGAAGACTGATGATTAAAAGAAAAAATAAATTCTAGGGACCGATGACCTCTGCAGTTTGGTCCCTTAGGATTTCACACAAATATTTTTACAAAGAATTACGCCAGTGCTGTCCCTGAACATAGGCACCATCGTTTTTTGTGCACTAGAGTTTACGTGAAGTATTTTTGGTGGTGGTGAGTGTGTGCGCTTCCATTGAGCTGACAGGCGCTTCGTTCCAGGATCGAAAAACGGCATCCACGTCTTATCCACTGTCACAGTCGATGAAAAGAAAGTACCATTAACGACGTCGTTACGCTTCAACACTGCCTGGCAACATGCCAAATGCGCAACCTTGTGGTCGTCCATCTGCATTCGTGTTATCCACCTAGAGGACATTTTTCGCGTTTTCAGGTCCTCATGCAGGATTCTGTACACAGAGCTCACGGAAATGCCAACTTTGGAGGCGATGTGTTCCACACTGCTGCGGACATCCGCCAGAATAACTTTCTGCAGCCGCTCGATCGTATCATCAGACTGGCTGGTGCGAGGCAAGGTTGTCGTGGTTCGTTGCCACAAGACGTTCTGCCTTCTTTGAAATGTCGGACCCACCAACGCGCATTAGACTCGTCCATGACACCATCACAACATGTATCACTCAACTGGCGATGAATCTCACTTGTTGTCACATGACGAAAATGGAGGAAACGAATGATAAAATGCTGTTCTAGCAATCAAAACGTCACCATTTCAGGTATCAAAAACAACCCTCAATGTTGTCGCTGCTGCTAGAGCTCTGCGGGCTGCACAGTGCTGCCATCTCTGCCTCGTATTCACACCGTGTGCACACGTACATTCAGGCAAACCATATGTTTCTACTTCCTCAGCAAAAAAAGAAAAAAATGTCGTAGGTGTTATATTTGAATGTACCTCTACGTTTTTACTAGACCACGGATTTTATGTAATTACATATTCTCCTCCTTTATATCTAGTTATAGGAGAAACTAAAATATCGACGAATTACGCTGAAAGAACTCTTATTTCAAAGTTTTAAATTAGCTACATATATTTACATATTTTCGAGTATAATCCTTATTTCACACTATTTTACATATATCAATTCATTTATGCATTTTAATAAGTCCCGTACATTTTCATAAAATAGTGAGAAAGGGAGAAAATTATTGTGTTTCTCACACTGTTGCCAATCCCGTTACACTCAAAAATTGCACAAGTTCGCTCTGGACAACAATAACACTTTTAAACGCTTTTTTTCCTTGTTCCTAGATGCTTCAAAATGTGCAACAGTGATTAACATTTAAACTAACCATGACACCGTTTGTGTCTACGTTGTTATCACAACTCAAAACGTTTATTTTTATTGGCAGCGGTTTAGCCAGTGATGGAAAAATAATCCCTTTCCAAACGTGTGATAACCGTTTAGTATGGACGATGAAATCTCCAACAGAACAATATTTACGAAGAAATCTGCATATTCGGAATAATCAACGGATTTCTTTCAAGAAACGCGTGCTACTTACGCAGTTGCAAGGACAGCCTACATCATGTAATTTTACAAATAATTGTGTTTCACATTGGTTGCAGGAACATACCTCGGAACAAAGTTCAGGTACCTGGATTTAAACATTTCTTACAAAACACTGCAACCGTAACATTCTCAGGAAGAATTACCAGTCTCCTTGTTATCTTGACTAACTGGCATTGTCAAATTACCTACATGGGTTTCTGTCGATGAAACGGTGCATGTTGTAGACCGTTTCATCGCTAATCTGATTGTGGGTAAGTTGGACCCTGAGGCTGCATCTAAATTATTGTTTACTTTTGGAGGCAACAAACAGTTCAACTGTTGTTAGATTTATTAATGATGAACTTAATGTACTGCGGCCAATGCTGCTGATGTACACAGATCAGCTCCATACATGATCAAACGGAGAAATCGCTTAATGTATTTTATCTGAACTTAGTGCATGTAACATCAACGGCTCATGCATTGCAACGAGTGGAAGGGACAATTAGACATCATTTCCCAAAAGTAAATACCGTGGTATCAGCAACGAAGATTTTCGTGAAATGTCCTTATCGCCTACAGCGCTAGAAACAGCAGATACCTTATGCACCTCTGTCTCCCGAGCCATTAATAACAAGATAGGCAACATGTATTGCAGTTCGAAAGCGCTCAGTTCAGTTTCCTACAAGTCACTTTAGATGGGTTCCCGACAGTAGCAAGAAACTGGATATTTCAAATATGCCTCTCCATACGGCTGTGATTATAATGGAAGATGGAGTACGGAAGGTCAGTGTTGTGCCATGTGATGTGGGAGGTGTAGTTTCCAATAGATGGCAGTCAGTGCTGAATAAGAACCCTGGACACTCAAATCTTGTTATTTTGTCTCGCTTATCGAATGGTGAAATTATAGATCTTCAGAAAATTTTGTTCCTAACACAATCCCTCTGTTCAAATATATACCATTGACTTCTTACGAAGCGGAGCGATATTTCTCTACTTAAAAAAAAAAAAAAAAAAAAAAAAAAGGTCAGACAGAAGGCTATGCTTGGCAACAGAACATTTGGAAAAGTATATTATAATTAACTGCGCATCCCGTTCCAGTGTGACTCAAATGCCTCTCTAGGAGTCACCTGTACTTCGTAGCGGAAGTGAACTGCTTAAAATTAACATAGATACAAAGGGCACTCAATAAGTAACGCAACACATTCTTTTTCTTGGCCATGTTGGATTGAAAAAGTGTGGAATTTGTTATGGGACATGGTGAAATATTTCCGCTTCAGCCCCTATAATTTCATAAAGTTCCGACAGGTGGCGGTGCTATACGTAGCCTTCAAAATGGCGTCCGTAACGGAGGCGCGTTCGAAGCACACGGCTCTCATTGAATTTCTTTTGGTGGAAAACCAGAGCATTGTAGATATTCATCAGCCCTTGCAGAATGTCTATGGAGACGTCAGAGACGTGACAGTGAACAAAAGCACGGCGAATTGTTGGACGAGACGTCTGCCATCATCGAAACAAGGTCGCGCAGCCCTGTCCGATCTCCTGCGTGCCGGCCGTTCGCACACAGCTCTGACTCCTGCAACGTCGGAACGTGCGGAAAGTCTCATTAGACGTGATCGACGGATCGCAAACACGTCGCTACACAATTGGACTTCTTTGTTGGTAGTGCTGGGACGCTCGCCCACTAGTTGGGGTACTCATATGTGTGTGCCCTTTGAGTTACTCGCCGCCTGACAAAAGACCATAAAGAGCAACGAAGGACCATCTGTATTGCTCGTTACGAGGCTGAGAGTGACAAAACGGCAATCCGTGGAGTGGTGCCACACCACGTCTCTTCCGAGAAAAACTTCAAAGCCGCATCCCCGGCCAGTAAAGTGGCGAAGACTTCCTGGGCCTCTGAAGGGGTTATTCTGTTTCATGTTCTCCTTCATGATCGACCGGTCAGGTCTGAAACATACTGTGCTACCAAAGGGAAACTGAAGAAACGACTTCAGCATGTTAGTCGCCACAGAAATACAAACGAATGTCTCCTTTTCCATGACACTGCAGCTTCTCACATAAGTCTGTGCGCTCGAGGGGAGCCCACAAAGCTGCATTGTAATGTTTTGCCTCATCCACCCTACTGCCACCTTCCGACTTCCATCGGTTGGCCCGCGGGAGGGAGTACGTGGGCTACGGAGAGGTTATTGATGCAGCAAGACAATGGCGCCGACGCCGACCAGTAGAGTGGTACCATGCGGGTATAAATGCCCTCCGCGTAAGGCGGCGTAAGGCTCTCGCATTGAACGGAGATTATGTTGAAACTGGACATACGCGAGCTGTAGTCGCACGCTAAGAGTTCGTACAGTCGTGGACAAAACGAGCGAGACCCCTCGCCTTTTCTTTACGCTGATCCGCACAGCTTTAAAGTCTGCTACACCGCATAACAGGCAAGACGACCAAGTGCTAACGACATACTATGCCCAGGCCTGAAACTGAAAAATTATACGAACTTTGTCAGACTGTTTACAATGATGTGTAAGACTATATTAATGCTGATTAGTGTGTTAAACACAACTTATAAATATAAGATATAAATGAAACAAGAAGCGCTAATTAATATGAATTGTACTAATAAAAGTGAATTTCAGCTTATCGAGATAACATAACTGTTTTAATAAGACAAAGTACCACGGATCGTTACGAATTAGCAAAATATTATGCGCACTCGGCCTCGAAACGGTCTATGTCAACGTTCAGACCAGTCATACTGGATTACCGTTGCTGACCTACCATGAAGGTGTGCAAATTTAGCAATGCGCGAAGATTCATAACGAAATTCAGTTAAAAATCATTCAGTGCCACACTTAAGTCAGTTTGATTGTTGACAGAAGCGGAAAAAAGTAGACAGTGACAAGTATGAAATTCTACAAGATTTTCATATTTACATCCACAGGGCGCCGGTACAGAATAAAGGTAGCAATAAAACGTATTGGGGGCGCGAGAATTTCTTAAAATTGCATTACTGATAGTCTATCTGCCTCCATCCAAGTTAGAACCGAAAACAAACCAGACCTCCCTTGCAATAGCAAACAACCTTTACTACGACACTAAACAGCTCAGGCAAACAGCCCTCTATTATTACCACATACAAGAATAAGCCGGCAATTTCACAATGAAAATGGCAAAATGATCTGCAGTTTCTGTTACTTAGAGCTTTCTGGACTCAGAAACATGAATTTTCTACCTTTATGACACCGCTTATGTGCCAATCATTCGGAAGGGTTATCGAAATAACAAAATACTGTTGTTAGCGCGTAAATTTAGTAGGATAATTCTGCACCACCCCAGGAAATAAACGGCTACGTAGCTGCCAAACGTATTCTACAATGTTTCGAATTCTCCATTAGACCCACCACAGCCAGAAAACGTTCATTAGCCGAAGTGTTTCTTAAGCTAGCTAGCAATGGGAATGCTCGCACTTCTAAAAAGCGGTGGCATTAATACTGGGATCTGAATTACAACGTGTATAGGTAAATGGATTTTATATCCATTCCAGTAAACGTGATTTGGAACGAAAGCGTAGATACGAGTAATATGCTGATGTATCGACTGCAACTAGAACATTTCGAATAAAGAATAGGGGGAATCATTTATGCGGTCCTCATCTTCAGTAACTGTCGTAGATATTTTTGTTGTCAGGATTTCGTCACCTAAATCGGTAAAAATGGAACCCTACTAGTCTCACTTTCTTGACCGTCTATCTGTCTACCCAGCGCTTAAAACCCGTTTACCTCGAGTACGGGTAGACATAATATGCGGAAATGTATCGCACTTAATGCTGTATACGGTCCCTTGGTGCTGTAAAAACGTGAGCTTCTACGTCAACGCAACCTAATGTACGGCCATTTATGTAAAGATAATTTACGCGAAAGGTCAAAATATGTCTCTAAGAACTATGCGACCAAACTGCTCAGATCATCAGTCCCCTAGCCTTGAACTATTTAAACCTACCTAACCTAACACACATCCATGCCCGGGGATTCAAGCTCACGGCGGAAGAGGCCGCGCGGTCCGCGATATGACGCCGTTGAACGCACGGGTAATCCGCGCCGGCAAGCTGTTAATATCATCTGGTGTTGCTAAAAGGTTATTCACTTCCGGTGAATGATTTTCTGCACAGTTCATTTAAGATAGAATAACTAAAATATATTTGATGTTACGGAGGAGGAAGGATGCCTATTTCATTTCCCCTTGTCTTTATTTATGATGTTAGATTCGCAATCTGAGAATACGTACTATCCATAACCACGCTTTAGCGCCAGGTCATCCTCACAGATATGCGAATACAACACATTGGCTTATACTTCAGTTATTTCGTTTCCCACGAAGTGGCGGCAGACGATGCTGTGGCGTCTTCGAAGTACGAGCTTCGCAGTGCTAGCTGTCTCAGCAAATCAGCTGAGCGAACGTTTTCTTCCTGCTGCAAGTCTAATGGACAATGGCAACACCGTAGAATACGTTTGACCACTATGTGACCATCGATTTATGTTCTTGAGTGGTTCATAATTATATTAGTAAATGCACTCGATATTTTTATGTCCTTTTAATTACATTTGCTACATGATACGCACTGAAGTTGTAGGAAATGGATGTTATTTGGTCCAGGAAGCACATTCCAACAGAAATTGCTGCTTACATTGACATTTATGTTGCGAATTAGCCGTCTTACCATCATATGGACAACGAGGATGCTCTGTTTTGCTACAGTTGTTTCATAGCTTAGTGGTATTGTGTGTTCGTGGCGTTGCCAGTTTACATACTGGGCATGTAAAACACAGTAAAATCGTTGGGTGCCTACAGTGATCAGTCTACTTGAAAAATGTTTGCTGTTATCGTAATTTATGTAACTTGCTCTTCGACTTTCAATTTGACAATTTGTGGAAAAATGCTTTATCTTGCTAGTCCTAGTTTCAAACATTGGCTGATTGAGAAAACGTAAGCATGAAGGAGTCAGTGAAAACAATTATTCGCTATTATAGCAAACTATTGAATCCACTGCACACTTGAATTCTGTATATTGATTCTGAGAGTTTTGTTATTCCTCTTGTTATTTACTGCCTCAATGTCATCCGCGAGAATAACATTAAAGGCAGTGGGATTAGGTACCTGGTCTATATACTGTGTATTAATATTCTGCGCTGCTACGTAAATTTTAAAGATTATATTCTTTACTTCCCCCCCGTGAACCATGGACATTGCCGTTGGTGGGGAGGCTTGCGTGCCTCAACGACACAGATAGCCGTACCTTACGTGCAACCACAACGGAGGGGTATCTGTTGTGAGGCCAGACAAACGCTTGGTTCCTAAAGAGGGGCAGCAACCTTTTCAGTAGTTGCAGGGGCAACAGTCTGGATGATTGACTGATCTGGCCTTGTAACACTAACCAAAATGGCCTTGCTGTGCTGGTACTGCGAACGGCTGAAAGCAAGGGGAAACTACAGCCGTATTTTTTCCCGAGGACATGCAGCTTTACTGTATGGTTAAATGATGATGGTGTCCTCTTGGGTAAAATATTCCGGAGGTAAAATAGTCCCCCATTCGGATCTCCGGGCGGGGACTACTCAAGAGGACGTCCTTACCAGGAGAAAGAAAACTGGCGTTCTACGGATCGGAGCGTGGAATGTCAGATCCCTTAATCGGGCAGGTAGGTTAAAAAATTTAAAAAGGGAAATGGATAGGTTAAAGTTAGATGTAGTGGGAATTAGTGAAGTTCGGTGGCAGGAGGAACAAGACTTTTGGTCAGGCAAATACAGGGTTATAAATACAAAATCAAATAGGGGTAATGCAGGAGTAGGTTCAATAATGAATAAAAAAATAGGAGTGCGGGTAAGCTACTACAAACAGCATAGTGAACGCATTATTGTGGCCAAATAGACACGAAGCCCACCCCTACTACAATAGTACAAGTTTATATACCAACTAGCTCTGCAGATGACGAAGAAATTGAAGAAATGTATGATGAAATCAAAGAAATTATTCAGATAGTGAAGGGAGACGGAAATTTAATAGTGATGGGTGACTGGAATTCGGTAGTAGGAAAAAGGAGAGAAGGAAACGTAGTAGGTGAGTATGTATTGGGGCTAAGAAATGAAAGAGCAAGCCGCCTGGTAGAATTTTGCACAGAGCACAACTTAATCATAGCTAACACTTGGTTCAAGAATCATAAAAGAAGGCTGTATATATGGAAGAAGCCTGGAGATACTGACAGGTTTCAAACAGATTATTTAATGGTAAGACAGAGATTTAGGAACCAGGTATTAAATTGTAAGACATTTACAGGGGCAGATATGGACTCCGACCACAATCTATTGGTTATGAACTGTAGATTAAAACTGAAGAAACTGCAAAAAGGTGGGAATTTAAGGAGATGGGACCTGAATAAACTGACTAAACCAGAGGTTATACAGAGTTTCAGGGGGAGCATAACGGAACAATTGACAGGAATGGAGGAAAGAAATACCGTAGAAGATGAATGGGTAGCTTTGAGGGATGAAGTAGTAAAGTCAGTAGAGGATCAAGTAGATAAAAAGACAAGGGCTAGTAGAACTCCTTGGATAACAGAAGAAATATTGAATTTAATTGATGAAAGGAGAAAATATAAAAATGCAGTAAATGAAGCAGGCAAAAAGGAATACAAACGTCTCAAAAATGAGATCGACAGGAAGTGCAAAATGGCTAAGCAGGGATGCCTAGAGGACAAATGCAAGGATGTAGAGGCTTATCTCACTAGGGGTAAGATAGATACTGCCTACAGGAAAATTAAAGAGACCTTTGGAGAAAATAGAATCACTAAGCAAAGAAGGGGAAGCAGAATGGTGGAAGGAGTATATAGACGGTCTATACAAGGGCGATGTACTTGAGGACAATATTTTGGAAATGGAAGAGAATGTAGATGAAGATGAAATGGGAGATATGATACTGGTTGAAGAGTTTGACAGAGAACTGAAAGATCTGAGTCGAAACAAGGCCCTGGGGGTAGACAACATTCCATTACAACTACTGACGGCCTTGGGAGAGCCAGTCCTGAGAAAAATCTACCATCTGGTGAGCAAGATGTATCAGACAGGCGAAATACCCTCAGACTTCAAGAAGAATATAATAATTCCAACCCCAAAAAAAGCAGGTGTTGACAGATGTGAAAATTACCGAACAATCAGTTTAATAAGCCACAGCTGCAAAGTACTAACGCGAATTCTTTACAGACGATTGGAAAAACTGGTAGAAGCCGAGCTCGGGGAAGATCAGTTTGGATTCCGCAGAAATATGGGAACACGTGAGTCAATACTGACCCTACGACTTATCTTAGAAGCTAGATTAAGGAAAGGAAAACGTACGTTTCTAGCATTTGTAGACTTAGAGAAAGCGTTTGACAATGTTGACTGCAATACTCTCTTTCAAATTCTGAAGGTGGCAGGGGTAAAATACAGGGAGCGAAAGGCTAATTACAATTTGTACAGAAACCAGATGGCAGTTGTAAGAGTCGAGGGACATGAAAGGGAAGCAGTGGTTGGGAAGGGAATGAGACAGGGTTCTGGCCTTTCCACGGTGTTATTCAATCTTTATATTGAGCAAGCAGGAAAGGAAACAAAAGAAAAATTTGGAGTAGGTATTAAAATGCATGGAAAAGTAATAAAAACTTTGAAGTTCGCCGATGACACTGTAATTCTGTCAGAGACAGCAAAGGACTTGGAAGAGCAGTTGAAGGGAATGGATAGTGTCTTGAAAGGAGGATATAAGATGAAAATCAACAAAAACAAAACGAGGATAATGGAATGTAGTCGAATTAAGTCGGGTGATGCTAAGGGAATTAGATTAGGAAATGAAATACTTAAAGTAGTAAATGAGTTTTCCTATTTGGGGAGCAAAATAACTGATGATGGTCGAAATAGAGAGGATGTAAAATGTAGACTGGCAACGGCAAGGAAAGTGTTTCTGAAGAAGAGAAATTTGTTAACATCGAGTATTGATTTAAGTGTCAGAAAGTCATTTCTGAAAGTATTTGTATGGAGTGTAGCCATGTATGGAATTGAAACATGGACGATTAATGGTTTGGACAAGAAGAGAATAGAAGCTTTCGAAATGTGGTGCTATAGAAGAATGCTGAAGATTGTCCTATAACTATAGATTTGTTGAAAATATTAACTGTTAAATACGCTATTCCACAACTTCGAAGTATTCTTTATATCTTGAAACTTACTACCGTTCACTTTGACTGAAGAAAAGATACATAATAATAAAATGAAATTATAGATTAGAAGCTCAAAGCATACTGTGAATGGTTAAAATGAAATGAACTAAAAATCATCTTCTTGTCTAAAACACGTTACTGTTCCAGAGAACTTCGGCACTTCTCAATATTTTTTACAGCTCTGATGTTTAGCCTCATGTGGACAAATAGTGGGTCTCATGAAGCAGCACTGTTTAGCCGTCACAAACTAAAGCCTCAAAAATCAGTGAATAAAACTATTCTTCTACTGTTGCTCCGAACTGCATTTACCAACCATCCACCGCTGCAATAACGACTCGAAGTCTAGTGGCTATTTAATTTTTCTCTTCTTTTTCGGGCCTCCTTACTTCTCCTTCTAGCCCAATCTTCGCTCTCCAACTATACCTTCATCGGCGAGCTTCTCCTCAATGTTTTTCGTTTGTGCTGAATTGCTCTTTATCCTACTTGCTTATACACGTGTGCCATGTATTTTTTAGAGACTGCATGAATGTATAACGTGACTATTTCTTCTCTTAGCAAATTAAATGTTACATATATTATTGTGAATTAATTTGTCTGTCCAGATTCCACTTACTGCGTTTCCTTAAAATTATATAAAAGATACGCCTGTTAAAAAAAAAAAATACACCATGAAACATCTGTTGCAGCTGATTGGTTAAGGGTTGAAAAAAAGAAACTTCTGCTGATGCTACTTAGTATCGCGTATACCTCCTTCGGCTTCCACAACGGCTCGAAGTCTGTTGGGCATTGATTGGTTCAAATGGCTCTGAGCACTATGGGAGTTAACTTCTGAGGTCATCAGTCCCCTAGAACTTAGAACTACTTAAACCTGAGTAACCTAAGGACATCACACACATCCATGCCCAAGGCAGGATTCGAACCTGCGACCGTAGCGGTCGCACAGCTCCAGACTGTAGCGCCTAGAACCGCTCGGCCACACCGGCCGGCTTTGGGCATTGAGCCCACAACTCTGGTCACATAACTAGGAGATTCAAGTAACTCATTCCAAGCGTCATGAATCAGATCAGAAAGCTGTCGGCGAGTCGACGGTGACTGTCCATTTTCCCGTATTACTCTGACCATTTCTGCCCAAATATTCTCAATGGAATTCATTTCAGCACCTTTAGGTGGCCATTCCATTGCAGTAATATTACTATGGTCATCGAACCACCTCTTAAGCACACGTGCCGTATGAACAGGCGAGTGATCTTGCTGGAACATGATCTGATCATCGCCAAATCTTGCTGTCACAGAAGGCAACATCACGAGCTCCAGAATTGATATGTAATTGAGTGCATCGAGTCTTCCTTCCACTTCCCACAGGAGCCCACACCCTTCTTCCGATATCCATGCCCATATCGTTACCGACTCCCTGCCACTACTTCGGCAACTGTAAATATATTTTGGATTATACCTAGCACCTTTTGATCGGTAAACAAGTACTTTTCCGGTTGACGCCATAGAGAAAACTTTTTTGTCCGTGAAAATCACTCGCCTCCAAAAATGGATAGGTTTGTCGACATTTTCAGCTGCAAAAGCAAGGCGGGCTTCTCTGTGGGAAACACCCAGCGTGCCTTTCACAGCAGCGCTTCTTGCTCTCAGTCCACCTTCCCTTAGCCGACGAGTGACGGTCTTACTGCTAACATTGAGACCCAAAGTTTGCTGAATTTGTAGTGCGTTGGCAAATGGGTGGATCTCACTGAAACGGCGTATCTACCGATGCTGAGCTGCTGTTGTTTTTGCGGCGACGGCCATGAGGCCTTCAATTCAGGTTACCACCCTCTTCCTTTCGTCTAACCCACATGGCTACCGTCGACTTCTGAAGACCCATAGTTTTTGCTATATAGCACTTTGAAAATCCCTCTGCATGGAATGGTATTATAGCGCCCTTGTCTGCCTCAGCCAGGCGGGCTATTTAGCGTTGACCGAATGGTTCGTCGCGGTTAATGTCTGAGGCGAAAACAGTGCTAGTAGGAAACAGACTGCCTCCTCCACGACTGCAGCCACAACGCAACAGCCAAGTATGTGTAACACGGAAATCGATGGTATAAACGAGAGATCGCAAGACTGTATCCGTGTCATTACATAGTGGAGCAACTTAGAATCTGTAATTTTTCTCAGAAGGCACTTGTCATATCTTATCCTAATAAATATTACATGAAATGAAATGTTTACGTTTTGCATATACGGCAGGCCTAACGAAAGAAACATTTCTGAAATATCTGAGGCAACCTGAAGAACACTCCGTGAATTTTAGCTGTAGAAGGTTGCCTTATAAGAAGGACAACGTGTTTATCCTCGCTCGCAGTGTTTGCAAGTGGCGCAGTTTACTCTGAAGCATACATAGTTCTCGCCGGGCGTAAGAAGCGACTCGACTAACGTGGGGAACTCGCCAGGTGCCATACGCTGATTGTCCGGAAACTTTGCTCAGTGAAGGAGAGGACAAAATAAGCGAACATGTGTTTCGGTTTTTATGCCGACACTCGACCGTTTCCGAGAAAAACGACGGTCAAAGTTATCAACGCGCTGTTGCTATAGTGTAGATACCTTTTGCGCGAGAGAATGCAATAGAAGCGGTGGCTCAGTGGCTACCGTCGTTCGTTCTAAACTTTGATTCCCGCGTTCAAAACCATATTGGTTTTTTTATTATTATTATTTACTGTCTCTATATCAGAATTATCTACGAATGTTTTTTCCAATTTATGTTGAAGTTATGTAGTTGTTATCGTCAATTAACGTTCTGTGTAATTTGTGAATTAAGAACAATAATAAACGAATGAGAAAATAATGTGAAATATTTTTGAACCTCCTTAAAACCTGTAAGGTTGCAAGGACATTCACAAATATTTCACATCATATTCTCATTTGTTTATTTTTTAACTTACTTCAATACACAGTAAATTAATTGACGAATAACGAAAACATTATTTCAACATAAATTGGAATAAAGATTCTTAGATAATTTAGAGAGTGAGGGCGGGGGGGGGGGGGGGGGGGGGGGGAGAAAAGGAACAACCGGGTTTCGAACTCGCAGCGAAAAGTTCTGAAGTCGCGACGGTAGCCGCTGGGCCAGCGCTTCAATTGAATCCTTACACCCTAAAAGGTATCTATACTACAGCAACAGTGAATTGAAAACTTTGACCGTCGTTTTCTCAGAAGCGGTCGAGTGTATGCAGATTTTGTCCCCTTTTTCAATGAGCGAAGTTTCGGCAAGATCTGGGTGTGACACTTGACGGGTCCTCTCCTAAGTGGCGTGCGTTGCGATTCAGTAGACAGAATGCGTCAATTTACCTCGACTACTCATTGACATGTTTGGTTCAAATGTTTCAAATGGCTCTGAGCACTATGGGACTTAACATCTGAGGTCATCAGTCCCCTAGAACTTAGAACTACTTAAACCTAACTAACCTAAGGACATCACACACATCCCTGCCCGAGGCAGGATTCGAACCTGCGACCGTAGAGGTCGCGCGGTTCCAAACTGAAGCGCCTAGAACCGCTCGGTCACTCCGGCCGGCGACATGTTTGGAAACTTTCGTTCTTGTAGTGGCAGTTTGCATTATGAGGGCGGGTTTTCCTGATAACAATCTACTAATGGACTAACTCCTAATTTAAATTACTGTGTAGTAGAACTACTGCATCGGCTTGAACCGGAAATGTTTGTTTACTTGGATAGTCCGCATTTTAGTAGCCATATTTCGCTATAATATTTTCCCTTGTTTCAAAACGGTAAGTTTAGATGACCACTGCAACTTGGTAACATCAGTAACAATTTAATACTTTGCAACAGCTACGTGTGGTGTACGAGGAGTGTACTCTTTTCAATGAGGAATACATTAAACACGAAAGCTGCGTTCAGTAACAATAATTAACTTTCGGTTACATGACAAAAGGAAAGTCGAGAAGCTGTCAATTCATCTCAGTACCAAGCAAAACTTAAGCTGGAATGATCGCAAACATACTTTTGTGGGGAAGGCAAACGAAAGACAGCGTTTTATTTGCCGCACACTAAGAATA
This sequence comes from Schistocerca americana, assembly GCF_021461395.2. NCBI lineage: Eukaryota > Metazoa > Arthropoda > Insecta > Orthoptera > Acrididae > Schistocerca > Schistocerca americana. The sequence goes on from NC_060123.1 coordinate 185,087,701, forward strand.
CGCAACACGTTTACTCAAAACACTGCCTAAACTACGTTTGTCCGTCCACTGCTATAGTATTCCTGCGCGGTATGCGATCCTTGACAGACGTGATTGACGGTTCACATCAAAAACGTCCAAGGAACGGTAGCACGATTTGTAATATCACGAAATAGGGGAGAGAAAGTCCCAGATTTGATAAGCGAATTGTAGTGAAATTCATGAAAACAAAAGCGTTTTTCGTTGCATCTTTTCACGAAATTTCAATCACCAACATCTGTTCTGGATGCCAAAAGATTATTTCCTTGGCAATTTACACAGGGAGAAGTGACCATAGTAATAATGTAAATCAGCGCTCGTAAGAAAAGATTTTAAGTGGTCCTTCATCCCGCACTTTCTTAAAGAATGGGACGATAGAGAAATAGTCCTAAGGTGGTTCGATAAACCCTCTGCCAGGCACGTAAGACTGGATTGCGAAGAAATTCTGTAGATTTACTAATGTAGATGTAACAACGAAATTATGGTGTAATTGCAAAATGTGAGTTACATTTGATTTAAACATCGAAGTTGTTTACTGTTTATTTATTTTTTGTTCATTATTTTCAGCCATAGAAAAACACCTAGGTGCGTTAAATTGATACTGAAATAAAGTTTCATACATGGACCAATAACAATAAACTCTTAACTACTTGTTAAGGTACTGCAGTATCTGCAAGCGTCTTCAGAAATGGATATCGCATACGACATTCCTTGGGTGTTTATAAGTGGATATTGCAGGCGACTTCGAACAAAATTTGAATGAAGGTTCGTAAAAGTTCCGTGATCAAACAATCTGAGTTACTGGCGAATACAGTTTATCCTCACCAGACAGCATATATTATCATTATACATGAGGTGAAAACGGTTTCGCCGGGTGCGGTGGCCAAGCGGTTCTAGGCGCTTCATTCAAGAACCGCGCGGCTAAGCGGTGACATAGGGGTAGAAAATTCATGTTCTTGAGTCCAGAAAGTTCTAAGCAACACAAACTGCAGATCATTTTGCCATTTTCATTGCGAAATTGCCGGATGATTCATGTCTGGGGTAATAATAGAGGGCTGTTTGCCTGAGTTGTCTGCTACCATAGTGAAAGGTGTTTGCTACCGCAAGCGAGGTCTGGTTTGTTTTCGGTTCAGGCCCGCCGGTGTGGTTCAAATGGCTCTGAGCACTATGGGACTCAACTTCTGTCATTAGTCCCCTAGAACTTAGCACTACTTAAACCTAACTAACCTAAGGACATCACACACATCCATGCCCGAGGCAGGATTCGAACCTGCGACCGTAGCGGTCTAGCGGTTCCAGACTGCAGCGCGTAGAACCGCAAGGCCACTTCGCCTGTTGCATAGTATGTTGGTAGCACTTCGTCGCCTTGCCTGTTATGCTGTGTAGCAGACTTTAAGGCTGTGTGGATCAGCATAAAGAAAGGGCGAGGAGTCTCGCTCGTTTTGTCCACGACTGTACGTAGACAGTTCACGATCTGGACTATTTTTGTCTGTTATCGAAATTGATACTCGCAAGATAACGATTCTAGGGATTCCAAAACATCCGAGTACGTTTTAATTTCAATTTTGAAGTCTGATAACAAATGACAAAATCATTTGTTTCCTGTGATGTATGTAAGAATTAACAATTTTCTGATTTTCTTTTGTTTACTTGTTCTTTGAAACCTAGCTTCTCTGACGAATTTCGTGAATGTTCGTCAGCAGGGACTACCTTATAGGTTTTAATTAGTGAGCGCGCGAGTATGACAATATGGTAACATAAATGACCGTATGTTCTGATTGCACTGACTTGGAAGCTTAACATTTATTACACCACCAATGGACTGTATACAGAAATTTCAACTCAATACGTCTACAGGTTTCTGAGAAAAAGGCACTGTATCAGACAGACAGAGAGGCAGACAGTCCGATAACAAATGACATTCTTTGGCAGTTACATCTTAACGTCATGTGTTAGTCTTGTTTACCTGCTTTAGACTTCCTTAACAGATATGACATAATAAATGGTCTAACATCTTTTAACACTGTACTCGATAATGATACTACAGTATATAAATACACGGTGTTATAAAAAGGTACGGCCAAACTTTCAGCAAACATTCCTCCCACACAAATAAACAAAATATGTTGTGTGGACATGCGTCCGGAAACGCTTACTTTCCATGTTCTAACCATTCTGAGTGGTGTCTGTTTGTTCTATATCGTGTCTCCCTACCACTTTCGCGCAACGACGCTCTGAGCGTGTTTTTTAGGGAATTGACTAGTTTGAACCTGGGACCTGTTGCTGGTAAGGAGACGCCTGACCACACATGACATGTAGAATTCAGAAGAGTTCAGTGAGACTAGCGATGATATAACCAAATGCTTAATGATTTCAGCGTCAGCTCCACTGCACTCCCTGTAAACGAATCTTAATACTAACTAAATTTAGTGGAAGGGGTTCAAGGCTTTCCTATTTTTAGTTAGCTGGTAAAATAACTTCGAAAAAGCAGTTAAGTTTACTATTGGAAATTTTATTCTACTCACAAAACATCGTTTATAAATTGCACTATTGATAAAAGGAAATGTTTAATACAGGATGGTAAAAACCAACTGCGTTCAACAAAAATGTGAACGAATATTCCCTGAATGGGTTTCCAAGTTCTACAATGGATCGAAGGATGACCTATGCCATATCACATCTATAATCTAAATTTAAATTAAGTTTCACAACAGAGAAAACTATCAAAATGGTCTACAGTGTCCCTCAATTATTTTTAATTACTTATCTAACTTGTCGTAAATTACAGTGGCTGATGTGGCTTCTCAATGACTATATAACAGAAAAATCATCGCGTTTCAGATTTTTACTTCAAGTGGCAAATGCGAACACCATGAGCTTTAATTGACGATCGACACTAGTATTACACAAAAAGGGGGTGTAACAGATGAGACTTCTGCAGTTCTGAGTGAAGCTTTATGCGCTGTTATGCGGCATCGCGTGCATTCATTACCTTGTCGGTGTTCGTCAGGGGGCGGCGGGCAGCACAGCTCTGCTCACCTTGCTGTCCCGGAAGCAACTCTCTCTAACTTCTCCTTACTACAATTTACCGAAGTTGGTTTAAAAAAAACTATCTGGCTATGTTTTCATCTGACCAACCAGGGTCTCAATGTTAACCTTGAGCTCCACCTACAAAAATTCTGTCTATCCAATGAGAAACGTTATACTTTTTGTGGTGGGGCAATGTTTTTTTTAAAGTTTGCAACGTAACAGAGACGCCAAAAAGTCTCACGCTAAAACCTGCAGCTGGTGTGGTCCTTTTAGAGTTATCGTAGGATCTATACTGTTCTTCTGGAGGGCTCTATCTTTTAACATGGGCTGGGGGGTGGTCCTAACGTAACAGAGAAGAGAAAAAGTCTCACGCTAAAAACTTGCGGGTGGTGTCGTCCTAGCGGTTAGCTGGCGACGTGGGTGTCCGTCCGTCCCTTATCGTAGGGCCTTCCAGCTTAACACGGTTCTGCTCTCGGCTTCTGTTCTCGCTTCTCCCCTCGGAACTGCGTCTGTCTCACGGTGGGAAGGTATGACATGCATTTAGGCATTCTTGTGTTAGTCTGTGGTATTCCATTTGCTCACTCGTTACTTGTATTACTTTGGTTAATTTAATGTCACGATTTATTCGGAGCTATGTGACATACTACTGGATTTGCTTATCATGTGAGGGTTTTCAAGGAAGGTGTTGGATTTGCCTGACACCTTACAATGTTAGAGCTCATTTTATTACTTCTCTACAAATCACATTAATCATGGAATGGAAACACACACCAACAGAGCGTACCAGCGTGACTTCAAACACTTTGTTACAGGAAATGTTCAAAATGTCCTCCGTTAGCGAGGATACATGCATCCACCCTCCGTCGCATGGAATCCCTGATGCGCTGATGCAGCCCTGGAGAATTGCGTATTGTATCACAACCGTCCACAATACGAGCACGAAGAGTCTCGACATTTGGTACCGGGGTTGCGTACACAAGAGCTTTCAAATGCCCCCATAAATAAAAGTCAAGAGGGTTGAAGTCAGGAGAGCGTGGAGGCCATGGAATTGGTCCGCCTCTACCAATCCATAGGTCAGCGAATCTGTTATTGAGAAGCGTCAGAACACTTCGACTGAAATGTGCAGGAGCTCCATCGTGCATGAACCACATGTTGTGTCGTACTTGTAAAGGCACATGTTCTAGCAGCACAGGTAGAGTGTCCCGTATGAAATCATGATAACGTGCTCCATTGAACGTAGGTGGAAGAACATGGGGCCCAATCAAGACATCACCAACAATGCCTGCCCAAACGCACACAGAAAATCTGTGTTGATGACGCGATTGCACAATTGCGTGCGGATTCTCGTCAGCCCACACATGTTGATTGTGAAAATTTACAATTTGATCACGTTGGAATGAAGCCTCATCCGTAAAGAGAACATTTGCATTGAAATGAGGATTGACATATTGATGGATGAACCATTCGCAGAAGTGTACCCGAGAGGGCCAATCAGCTGCTAATAGTGCCTGCACACGCTGTACATGGTACGGAAACAACTGGTTCTCCCGTATCACTCTCCATACAGTGACGTGGTCAACGTTACCTTGTACAGCAGCAACTTCTCTGACGCTGACATTAGGATTATCGTCAACTGCACGAAGAACTGCCTCGTCCATTACAGGTGTCCTCGTCGTTCTAGGTCTTCCCCAGTCGCGAGTCATAGGGTGGAATGTTCCGTGCTCCCTAAGACGCCGATCAATTGCTTCGAACGTCTTCCTGTCGGGACACCTTCGTTCTGGAAATCTGTCACGATACAAACGTACCGCGCCACGGCTATTGCCCCGTGCTGATCCATACATCAAATGGGCATCTGCCAACTCCGCATTTGTAAACATTGCACTGACCGCAAAACCACGTTCGTGATGAACACTAACCTGTTGATGCTACGTACTTCATGCTAGTACTGTAGAGCAATGAGTCGCATGTCAACACAAGCACCGAAGTCAACATTACCTTCCTTCAATTGGGCCAACTGGCGGTGAATCGAGGAAGTACAGTACGTACTGACGAAAGTAAAATGAGCTCTAACATGGAAAGTAAGCGTTTTAGGGCACATGTCCACATAACATATTTTCTTTATTTGTGTGTGAGGAATTTTTCCTGAAAGTTTGGCCGTACCTTTTTGTAACACCCTGTATATTAATATACAGTCAAATGGCGGTTTGCTCTTTAAAAAATATTGCATGACTGTGGCTCAAGGCGACAGAAAACTTTTTCTCCGATATTTTGTCGGTGGAGTTCTGGTTCGCCCTGTAGACGTAGAGGCAGAAATGTAGTGGTGGTTATGGAATGATGGGAAGGATGTGTACGGTGCGGTGAAGCCGGCACGGCTACTACCCCTGCTGTCACGGCCGCTGGCTCATTATGGCCGTGGAAAAAAAAGGGGGGGTTGAGGCCTGTGTGCACCGGTAACGAGGGAGGGAACGCCCTCCTCCGTCTCTCGCCGCTGCCTGTCCCGGCTCGCAATAAACACGGATTATAAGCTGTCGCCGCCGGCAGCCTGCGAAGACAAAGATGTCGCCGTCCGGCGTGTAAGAGAGTGTGGGCGTGGCAGGTGGACGTCGCCGGCGCACGTAAACAAGCGCCGTCACAGCCCGTCGGCGCTCGCCGTATTTTTCTTGGTCGCTTCTTGTTTCTTTTTGGCGCGCTCCTCCGTTCCGGCCCGCCCGCGCACTTGCTGCTGTGTTGTTTGTAAGCCGAGTTCGGCCGCCGTATCGAGCTAATTAAGACGGATTTCGGCTGACGTAATGACGAGGCAACACACCCCACCCCACTCCCAGTCATCCCCCCCCCCCCTTCTACCCCACCTCCGCCGTTCGTCCGACTTTGAGCCGGGGGCGCAGAGGCGTATCTCTGGATTAGCGGAAAATACTTGGGAGTAAATTCTTCTCTTACTCGATCCTGCTCCGAAAAAGTTCGCTGTTTGTGTACAAAAGTTGTGCTGGCGACGTTCTGTTTTGCAAACTGGCGTCTCCTGCTCTGGAGTGTCGTAACAGGGACGCCAATTTCCGGAAAGATTGTCACGAAAGAGAAAATCATCTGCCCGAATCAGTTAATATACTTCGTTGTGTAATTCGTGGAACGTCAGCGGATCGATGAAGAAAAACATGTCCTCTAAATCCACTTCTCCCTCCGCACAGGCAGGTTAAGCATAGCGTCCAGACATAGAAATAAAAATACACTTTCTGAAGAAATTCGCAAGCCCTTGCACGGTGCGTGGCGGAGGGTATCCTGTACCACTATTAATCATTTCCTTTTCTGTTCCACTCGCAAACAGACCCAGGGATAAACGACTATATGTATGCCTCCGTATTTTATCTTCGTGGTCCTTACATGTAATGTACGTTGGCGGCAGAAGACCTGTTCTGCATTCAGTTTCAGATGCCATTCTCTAATTTTGCTCAGTGGTGTTCCTCGAAAAGAATATCGCCTTCCATCTATGGATACCCTGTTGAGTTTCCGAAGCACATCCGTAACGCTTGTGTGTTGTTCGAACCTACCGGTAACAAATCTGGCAGCCCGCCTCCGAATTGCTTTGCCGTCTTCCTTTAATCCGATGTGGTACGGACGCCAAACACTGGTGTGTGAGTGTACAAAGTTACATCTACGTCCGATCGTGTCTACTGGGTGCTTTATTATTTTTTTGTCATGCAATATATTTTAACCAGAAATGATATGAATTGAGTGGCAGCTCCGTCGTATTTATGCCCGAGAAACAGGGAAGTAAGGCTGCAGTATCCGACACTCCCCTATTCTCACTAGTAAACCGCTGTCACACACTACAGATCTAAGTACTTATGCCCTCATCAATTTAACTTTGACCAGGGCTTTTATGTGTGTGTAATGTGCGTGAATATGAGTGCATTTGTCGAAACTCTTAAATCCAACCTAGCCGTCGAATATGGGGTGTCTAGGTAACCTGCTTTCTCGAATCGCTAGACAACATTCAAACAAATCTTATTAATGAATTTTATTACAAAATGAACAATTACAATATTTAACTTTTTGTTATACGTATGTGTCGCAGGCAAAGGGTGTCAGACAAAATAAGCAATAACAATCCCCAAGTCGATGTTACATAGTCATTACAAGAAAGTGATAAGAGTTGACGTTTCTATTTTAAGAAGTCTTTTCTGAAGGTATTTGCCTGGACTGTCGCCATGTATGGAAGTGAAACATGGACGGTAATTAGTTTGGACAAAAAGAGAATAGAGGCGTTTGAAATGTGTTGCTGCAGAAGAATGCTGAAGAATGGATAAGTAGATCACGTAACCAGTAAGGAGGTATTGAATAGAACTGGGGACACAAGAAACTCATGGCACAACTTGACTAAAAGAAACGACCAGTTGACAGGACACTTTCTGAGATGCCAAAGATTCATTAATTTAGTATTCGAGTAAAGTGTCGGAGGTAAAAATCGTAATGGGAGACCAAGAGACGAATACAGTCAGCAGATTTAGAAGAATGTAGGTTGAAGTAGGTATTCAAAGATGAAGAGGTTTGCAGAGAATAGAGAAGAGTAGAGATCTGCATCAAACTAGTCTTCGGACTGAAGACCACAACAACAGCGCCCACCCGCATACCACGAGAGTTTCTACTGAATGTCTTCGTGCTGTATAAACTTTTATCTTTGCCAGAAAGGTCGCCGGATCCGTCCCCAGTCGCGAATGTTTGGAACATTATGGACAGGGTCTTGAAATCAACTTGGGATTTTGAAACGTCCCCTTAGAACAATTATACATGACTATCCTTTAACTGATACGCAATATTTTTAGCGCAACGGAATCTGACTTTCAATAATCCCTACAAAAGAATGGCCCTGACTAACATTAACCTATTGTAACGTTCCCTGGCAACACACACACTATTAATAAACTAAAATTTAATTGTACTATATACGCCGCTATGAAGCAATTTGTATATACTGTAATTATTTAACAAAAAATATTATTTAATTTTGTGTAAAGAACATTCGTTATTATTGTAATATTTTCTGTGATAATATTCTGGATGTATTTATGATTGTAATATTTCTATACTCATAATGTAATTACGGAATGTGTCAATATCTGCGATAAGAAAAATGTAAAATACAGCCGCAGATTGCAAAGAGACATTAACGGTTGATAGTCGTATAAATAGGAATACATAGTGTCCATTCCTTGTCTTCTTCCTCGAGAGCTGAGAGAGAGAGGAACCTGTGACGTAGCATTTTATGAATGGGTAGACTTCATCTGTCTGTATCTAGAGTTAGCCGCCATTAGAGGAGAAATTACAAACTAATGTAAGTTGAATTATTGTTGTGGTCTAAATACATTATAATTTATCAAAAGTGTGTATTACTAATGTAAATTAGCTTGCCCATGTCATCTATAATATTTCTTTAAAGAATTTTCGTCATTTTTAGCAATTATCGCTGGTGTTGCTGGGCTGTGCTGCGACCGAACGATTTGCAGCGGCGGCACATTTAAAAAATTGTTCCGCTAAGAAAAATTAACCAAACCCGTAAATTGGGAGCAGATAAAATTTAGCAGTGAATTAAGAAAATATTTTTCTTTTACAGCGATCCTGAGACTGACGGAATTTATTACTAGTTTCACATTTGTGCATTCATAGGCGGATAGTTAACGTTGAAATTTAGCAATTTGTTGGTTCTTTCAAATAACTTAGATGTATAGTGAAGTGTGTTTTATCCATGATAATTAAATGTCGGCTTGACAATATTTAACCATTTTCTGCTAATAGAGACAGTCTTGTGTTCCATAGCTAACGCCGGGAAAGAATTCGGTAAGTATTTAAAAAAAAAAAAAACACTGCATTTAGAGAATGTGTGCCAAGACCGAATTATGTAAAAGATATAATTCTCAACTAAATATTCTTAATCAGTTAATATGAATTTACCAGAATGAGAGGGTTGAATAAGTTCACGTAATTTTAAATGTACTTAATTCTATCTAAATGGATTTTTATTACCACACGTAAATAAGAGGTTCTACAACAAAGTTCGTACAGAAAGAAAGAAAGAGCAAATAACAAAAACAATTTTAAAAAGGTAACATTTGAATACAAAATCATTTCATTATATATTTATTTTTTTAAAATTTCATTAAACTATACCGTTCACAAATTACTTACCTCAAAAAAATCCTCGTTACTCGAACTACTGCAATACAGCGAGCGCCACTACTGCCAGCTAAATAAAAGGTTCAAAGTACGGAAGGCACTAACTACTGATAGGCATAGTTAGCAAATGAAAGATTTTAATAGAGAACAATGTATTTACCTTAATAGTCATAATATATATAGCAGTTCATGACATCCATTCTTACAAATGTACTGTTTCTGATGGCCACACCTCCAGATTATTCATTCTCAAAAATCCGCCATCTCACTTCCCCACATCCACCACTGCTGGCGGCTCGCCTCCAACTGCGCAACGCTACACGCTGTTCACAGCCAACTACCGCTGCCCAACACTACAATGGCACACAACAATGCAAACTAGCCACAGACTGCACACAGCACAGGCAGTGATTTTCATACAGAGCGCTACGTAACGTTGCCAATAAGAAAACATAAACAGCCTACTTAGCCCCCATGCTCCCCACAAAAAAATTTACGAATTGTTTTGGGTAGTGGCCAATAATGATTTAATAAAATTTTTCATAATTACAATAACAAACATATCAAATATGCACACACTTATTGATACAATGTTGGTCAAAAGCTAAAATTTTCTCACAGTTAATAAAGACAGTCCTGATCATTCATCACAGTAAAATTGTAGTGTTTTTCTCAAAGACTGAACAGTAAAAGAAAATGCACACAGAAGTAGTGGATTTCCATGCAGTCTTGAAGAAGTAGTGTTGTCCTTCCAACGGAAAGACAGTGCTGACTCTCGACATGCAGACAGGTAATGGGCCACAACAGAGCAAACCCATAGCAGAGTCATTCGACGTTTTGAAGAATATTGGTAGGTAGGTCATCGCAGAGCAGACCCAGTATAGTCTTGGTAGAGAGTATGGTATTGGTGGGCCACCAAAGGTGCAGACCCACTGCAGTCCTTGTAGAAATAATGGTATTGATGGATCATCAAAGGTGTAGACCCACTGTAGTCCTTGCAGAGATGGCCAGCAGCCATCTGCTGCGACTGTGCAGGTGCACAATCACCATCGAAGAGTCTTGCGGACAATATAGCAAGTCCATAACCACCACTTGTGCACCCACAAAGTTTTTGGAATTGTCCTTAGAACCAGCAATGCTGTTATCCAGTCTCTTGCTGAATTATTAACACACGTGCAAACACTAACAGTCCCTACTTCTCACATATTGTCCATATACTATGACCAACAGAAACGTGTGCAGTGAAATGGAACTTACAAGTCAATAATATGATGAACTGGTGTCAATTACAATTTTATAACATAAGAATACAATTACAAAGGTACAAAATACATTATCATTAAAGAACATAACAATACAGATAACAATTGTAGTACAGGCCTTACAATAGAATCGAAATAACATATACATCAGTTTTACAGGAATTATGCCATGAGTGCATACATAAAATATCACAATAACTTTCAAAACATCAACTTCACACATGAGCATTAAAACAGAAAAGAATAAATAATGTCTAAACATCTTTACAGAGAAAATAATATATTATCAGAAAAATTATACAACATAACTCTTATTAGCTAAACACATTAAGACACAAATTCACATAGTATAATAACGCAAAAATACAGGACAGGGTTTGTTTTCAGTCTGTCATTTGGTACTGCAGTCCACCCCAAAACTTCATCCCATATATCTTTTCTCTTATTTCAACATTTGTTTCCACCAAAAAAATTCTATCCAAGCATGCTTTCTGTATTTATATGTTCACACATTTATTACCTCATTATTTATTTTCCATTATCTTACCTCATCATTTATTTCCAAGAAAATCTTACCTAAACCTGTTGTCCCTAAACTCTACTTTTTTGGTTCATATCCTCTTTCAAAATACTTTTTTGGTCAAACCATTTTCTTATAGCTTCTCACAACTTGTTCTCTTATATTGCCTACCCCATCTTAAGCTAACTGAAATCTACTGAGCTCAGATGCTAAACTAGGGGACGAGGCAATGCAGCAGCACAAAACAATTAACACAAACAGCAATGACAAAAAAATGCAAATTGGCAAAGCAAGCAGCAATATTACAACTAATATAAGGCAATGAGCAGGAAACAAGAAAAATAAATCAGTAGTAAAACTGGCTTAACAGTGTAATGTAAAGTGCAATTTAGTAGCACTATGCCTGGCAAACAGCAGCAGCAAATGCAATAACTTATATCTAAACATGGCATAGCTCAAGCAGAAAGAATATTACAGCAAAAATGGCCATGTTTAATACCTATGTCACATCTTAACACTTGATGCATCACAAAAACTTACTCTGCAAGAAAGTTACCAAGTCATTAAAAAAATTATTTATGCAATTCCTGTGAAGGGAAATGTCTATTTGTGCTCTCTTTTCTAAGAAAGTATATCATAAACGTATTCTTTTCTGGGTCTGTAGACAGAAAATAATGATATTATTACATCTATCAAATTTTATAATAACCAATGCTGCAGTGCAGCTAGAAACTAGATATTAAAGAAAATGAGCAAATATGTACAAAGGAAGGCATGAAACATCATTCATTAGCCATATGGCATTTCATAAGGTAGTAAAAAAAATCTCTCAACTAGAAAGACAGTAGTCATATTCAGGTGTACAGACATAAAATATTTCTCATCATTTCATTAGACATTTTAGTAAATATCATAAATTAAGAGCTCCACAGTGTAATCATATGTTTTCGTATTTGCGATGCTTTCTACAAAGAAATGTCCATAGCGAGGATAATGGTCTCTTCTTTTCTCCACCTGTGCCTCTGAAAGGCACACACTAATGGCTCTTTTCCAGCCAACTGTCGCGCAGCTGGGTGCTTACAGTGACATACCGAAATACTTACGACATCAGTTTCTGCTACAGTGACAGTTGGATACAAATAAAATTTCACAGGTCGAAATATTTGCGTTACAAATCTGTAGAAACAAAATCTTACAAATATAACAGTGTCCAAAACGTTTTCGGCGGCATTGTGATACATTCACGCATTTACACACATTTCATAACTCTTAAAGTACGATTCTTGGTTTCCAACACAATTTTTTCACAAACCAGAGTCCCTAGCCACTACTCATTATTCCTTACCTTATTACACATATACATATTCGTCGACACGTCAATCTTGCGTCTACACTTCTTCAATATTTCATCATAATAAATACTTAGCATAATCAAATTCCTCATATAGCATCAGCTTATTGATGATAAACATACCTCAACAGCATAATACACATCATAATCGTATTAATAACATCATAACACCTCAGTCAAATCTCGAAATCGTCGTAGCTTCCTCCAATAATTTCAAAACCTAAAAAAATTCTCTGCTCATTTAAATAGTGTCATGTACCTCAAACGTACTTTAAAATCATGCTCCCTTGCCAAATACATCATTCAAAGCTCAAATAGTATCACAATGGTTCCAAAAAAATATGAACAGTTCACAAAGTACAGACAAAATACAATTTCATAAGTGCGAAGTTACCCAACTGTGTAATTGCGTAAACATGTGTCACTGATGTAGTAAAAAAAAATTTTTATCGCTCAGTTAAATGATCAGATAGCTGTTTAATTTGTGTGTTGGAGAAATATGGTACCGATGTGTAAAGTTGTATAAGCAAATACCATATTAGCTAGGGCTCCTTGTGCTTGCCAAACACATGGTACACAAAGTAAGCGTGTACCCCCCTGAGGATTAATGTAATTATACCCTCAGGTGTTACAGATTTCAGCAATGGAATGAAATTTTCTTCGTAATTGAAAAATCTTGAAAAAGAAATGGTTGAAGTACAAAATTAATCACTCAAATACGTGTACTGTAGCGCTAAACTGTGCGTCTTGTTTTAAGATAATCTCTGTGGAAGTGTCGTAGTTATCGTCCTCCGAAAGCTAAGTTCTGCAGAAGTCAATGTACTTACCTCATGATAAACAAAAGTGAAATGCTTTGCGTATAGATATCTTAGTTATTACGCTTATTGCTGTGATAAAGAAAGTACTGTGCTGTAACGTATTGTTGTCCTACAGAAAAGGCAGTCTCATTGTAGCTATACCACAAAAGTTACTACTAAAACATGTTTTACTTTCCAGAATAATACAGAAAAACTGTGCAGATATAAAACAGAAACACTGCAAAAGCAACATTGTAAATTGTCACTCATTAGTAGCGTCATGATAAAATCGTATAGCTGTCACATAAACTAACCACTTTGTCATCTGGTATCTCACAGAAAGTACTTTAAATCCAGAATGTATTTTCAAGTAAACGAAAATGTTGCAGTAAAATCTCATTAGCAGTGTCAGTATATGTTCTAAGTATGTAAGCCTTATAGTCGTTACATAATCGTGCAACTAACAAGCAAGAATGTACACACACAATAACACTGTGTCGTCTGTTCACAATAACAATGCATTCGTAATTTCTGTTTAAAAATGTTCCCTAGGTTCTAGGCTGGATAGTTAACTTCAAAACATTGTTGCATGTTAACAGTTTCTCAGTGTGAGAAATTGTACTAGTAGCGTGAAGTGAAAAGTTTTATGGCTAAGACTAAGTAAAAAAACAGATTATCTTTCAATAAACGGTTTTACATGTGAAATGTGGTGTAAACCTTTACTCTCCCTAGTACACAGAGTTTCAACTTCAACGCAATTATCATGTGGGATATGTCGGTAAAGAATACTGGAATTTTTCTGAAGGTTAGCGTCAATGTTATTTTTCTCTGAGCCAGCCAGCGCACGTGGCTGCCTGCGGTGTGAGTCATTGTCTGTCTCTTTGTTGGCGCGCGTCGTTATTAGGATTAGGAGACCTAACTTCTACAAATTCACCTTGTCGAGAGGGCCCTGCTCTGTTTCAATCCCGCCAGTTCTGATGCAATTCAAGTCTGTCGTTACGATCATATCGTCTGTCGTCATGTCGGTAGACTCCATAGTTTCTTTCTTGTCGGTCACGTGGTGGAGAATTTCTCCCTGAATCGTAACTGCGCGCTGGACAATTGCATCTGAAGTTATTCTGTCTCCGTTGATAATAATTATTTTGGTTCCCATATTGTCTGTTTCCCTGATTGTCTCTGTGATAGTCATTACTGCAGAGAGGTGATCTTTCCCTGTAATTTTTACTACTCTGCCAACGGTTGTCATACGGGTGGTGTCTGATTTCGTCACGATTTACGTTGTAAGAATAGCCTTGTCGTGTATTATTTCTGTCATCGTGGAATTGTGATGGATGTGACCTGTAATTATTGTGTTCCTGTTTTCGCGTTCCGCGATTGTCAGTGTCAATTTCTAATTCTTGTAAGAGTCCCTGAAAAGCTTCAATGTCGTCTTTGCAACGTCCTGCCAAAATAATATGTCGTAAATATTCAGGTAATTTGATTCTGAGGGGCTGTATGGGTTTGACAGGTACTGATTCTTGTGCAACATGTCTTCAAAATAGTTCACAAGACTGGAAAATTCAGATTGTTCGAAATGTTTCATCATTATGATGCTATGTTTTACTCGGTCTTGTGCAGCTTGAGACCAATATGCTGAGAGGAATGCATGATAAAATTCTCCTTCACTGTGACAATCGTGAATGACCGATCGCATTCTTTCAGCTGGTTCATTCTCCAAGTAGCCACACATAAATTCAAATCTGTGCTCTAATAACCAGTTGGGAGGAAAACAATGAAAGAATTGATGGAGCCACGCTTGTGGATGAACGTTGTTGCCAGAATTCTTAAATGTTTTAAATTTACGTATAGTAATGAACAGCTTATAGTCAAAATCATCATGTCGGCAAGTCGCATATCGGTCATAGTTACGTCGTTTCGGCGGTTCCATTTCAAAATTCGGTGCACCTTGCCAATTTCTTTCATAATTTCCGAAATGCGCTGTGTTATTATTTTGTGGCTGTTCCGTATTTCTATGTCCCTCTTCCCGTATTGGGCTGTGTCAGCTGATCTTGTACTTCCCGGATTTCTCTTTGGTGTTGCGTATTAATTTGATTCTGATTTTGTTTGAATTTCCTAATTTGTTTGCACTCTTCTGTGTCATTAAAGACTATCGGTTTTGTGCCATTCAGATTATCATCTATCTTCGTAGATAAATTATTTAGCTGATCTGAAAGTTCAACTACTTTCTCTGATAATGAACTAATTTTCTCCATGTGTCTTTCTGAACCAATTTTCAGAGTATCTACTGTGTCCTTTAAGTTTTCCTGAGTTTTTGCAAGCTGCGTAACTGAATCAGTAGATGCAACTGAGTCAATTTTAGCTTGCAAGGTCTTATGATTTTCATGGCTGCTTCGTGATTCTGTAGTGCATTTTCATGACGCGAAAAAATAGATTGGAAATGCTCACAAATTTGTGTTTTTACGTCATTACAGACTTTTTGACATTTTGCTTTGATTTTATGTAACTCAGTAGTTAAATCTTCACGTGTTTGTTCAAGTGTGGTGTCTAACTTCCGAAGATTTTGTTCCATTGTGCCTAACTTTTGAAGATTTTGTTCCATTATGTCTAACTTTTGAAGCTTTTGCTGTGTTTGTTCCATTTGTTGTATTAATTGCAATAATAAAGTATTAGTGTCTGGAATCTGTTCCTCTATGCTTTTCGACAGTGCATTTGCACCAGCAACATTCACATTTTGACAAGCATAAAATGTGTCTTGGCGTATTTGAGAAAACGGTGAGGACCCAAAACCTGAGTCTACAGTATTTGCGAGATTGTGTCCTGTCATTTCGGATTCCTGAGGCGAGCTATCGCCGACCGATCGATCGATAATGCTTCCCTGTTCACTAATTGTTTCACTGTCTACGTCATTATTTGCCTCCCGCTCCATTTCCCTATGCACAATTACCAAATTACTACTTTGAATGTCTGTTAATTCATTACACAGTGGTGCTGAGAAACTACTCTCGTCGTCACTATTATTTCTCAATTTACTTTGGAGCCTAGTATTACGTTTTTCACACGCCATTATTGTCACAATATTTCACATGACAACACAGAAAAGCACAATTTGAGGAGCAAAATAAGAAAACACATTAACATAGCACTGAAAATAATATCTAGGTAATTGCAAGCGCAGCTGCAAAATACTTGGTGCAAATCTACATGCATGCCACAACAAAAATGAAAGACTGCAACTACAAAGGAGATTCTCTCTACAATTATGCACTAGCAATAAACAATAGCTACACTAATTACACAAACTACAAGAAAAAAATCAGAAGATTCCAGTGAGGTATCCAGGCAGGGTCGCCATATGAAACGTCCCCTTTGAACAATTATACATGACTATCCTTAAACTGATACACAATATTTTTAACGCAACGCAATCTGACTTTCAATAATCCCTACAAAAGAATGGCCCTGACTAACATTAACCTATACCTTTCACAAATCATTTACCTCACAAAAATCTTCGTTACTCGAACTACTACAATACAGCGAACGCCACTACTGCCAGCTAAATAAAGGATTCGAAGTACGGAAGGCACTAACTACTGACAGGCATAGTTAGCAAATGAAAGATTTTAGTAGAGAACAAACAATGTATTTACCTTAATAGTCATAATATATATAGCAGTTCATGACATCCATTCTTACAAATGTACTGTTTCTGATGGACATACCTCCAGATTATCCATTCTCAAAAATCCGCCATCTCACTTCCCCACATCCACCACTGCTGGCGGCTCGCCTCCAACTGCGCAACGCTACGCGCTGTACACAGCCAACTGCCGCTGCCCAACACTACAATGGTAGACAACAATGCAAACTAGCCACAGACTGCACACAGCACAGCCAGTGATTTTCATACAGGGCGCTACGTAACGTTGCCAATAAGAAAACATAAACAGCCTACTTAAGGAAATCAACTCGGGATTTTAACTAGCTAAAGTGCCAATTGGACAGAATTTGGCACAACATCCCTCAGGAGGTTATCCAACAATTCTATGAAAAAATCCCAAGCCGAGTAACTGCTTGCATGAGGGACAGAAGTGGACCAACGCGTTACTGATTTGCTCAATTTTAGAAGTTTTTTCTGCTGAATAAATCCTGCAAGTTTTCCAATACTATAATAATTTGTTTGTCTGGACTTGCACATCCCATCTCATGCGAATAATTCCTTCGTGGTGGGTTGTTTTTTCCCATGGAGTGTACTGAATCACTACTTAACACAGCGAGGTAACCGTCAGCAGTTAATACGCTTTTGCTTCCGTGAGGTATTCGAAGTAAGTATTTGATCTGAAACTATAGAACCAGTTGCACTGTAGAGTTTAAACCTATACATGCCTTGGTCCCTTACCCTTGCGTACAACTTCCTGGTGATGAATTTTATTGTCTCTTCGGGATTCGAACAAAAAAGTCTTGGCCGAGCAAAACACCATCTCGTAATTTAGTCACATCGACCACAATGATCAGACATGTTTATAGTATCTTCATTACAGGCCACGTGTTGTTACTGGTCTACACCCGTTAAGTACGAAATTGTTCTCTGTAGCACCAAATATTTGGCACTGATAAGCAACGTTGCATATACAGTAAACTGCTTCTGAACCTAAAATAAAACTAATTCTTCTGCAAATCCAGATTTAAGCTATATGGTCTGTTCTGGCCTCACAATCTCTTCCTCGGACTTCCCACACTCCTTCTTCAGGCAAGATTGTATTCCACTACCTATCGAGCAATTCTCTGAAGTGACATACGCAATACATGCTCTTACAGTCCTGAATTTCCTCAGAGCAGTAAAAGACTGCACAAGAGGAGAAATTAAAGAATAAGTAAAGAAACTGGGGGTACAAACTTTAACTGAAATAAAACTAATTGGTAATTAATTTCTAGTGATTGCAGATATTTTATTACTGTAAACTCATTGATTAGGTCTACTTCAACTATCACCTGATGAGGTGTTAATCTGTGTCTTTCAGATGCTCACTTGACTGAAGCTAGTTGTCTGCCAATAACTATACATTAGAACAGATTTTGGTGGTTATGTAATGCCGCTCCCTAAATACACTCCTGGAAATGGAAAAAAGAACACATTGACACCGGTGTGTCAGACCCACCATACTTGCTCCGGACACTGCGAGAGGGCTGTACAAGCAATGATCACACGCACGGCACAGCGGACACACCAGGAATCGCGATGTTGGCCGTCGAATGGCGCTAGCTGTGCAGCATTTGTGCACTGCCGCCGTCAGTGTCAGCCAGTTTGCCGTGGCATACGGAGCTCCATCGCAGTCTTTAACACTGGTAGCATGCCGTGACAGCGTGTACGTGAACCGTATGTGCAGTTGACGGACTTTGAGCGAGGGCGTATAGTGGGCATGCGGGAGGCCGGGTGGACGTACCGCCGAATTGCTCAACACGTGGGGCGTGAGGTCTCCACAGTACATCGATGTTGTCGCCAGTGGTCGGCGGAAGGTGCATGTGCCCGTCGACCTGGGACTGGACCGCAGCGACGCACGGATGCACGCCAAGACCGTAGGATCCTACGCAGTGCTGTAGGGGACCGCACCGCCACTTCCCAGCAAATTAAGGACACTGTTGCTCCTGGGGTATCGGCGAGGACCATTCGCAACCGTCTCCATGAAGCTGGGCTACGGTCCCGCACACCGTTAGGCCGTCTTCCGCTCACGCCCCAACATCGTGCAGCCCGCCTCCAGTGGTGTCGCGACAGGCATGAATGGAGGGACGAATGGAGACGTGTCGTCTTCAGCGATGAGAGTCGCTTCTGCCTTGGTGCCAATGATGGTCGTATGCGTGTTTGGCGCCGTGCAGGTGAGCGCCACAATCAGGACTGCATACGACCGAGGCACACAGGGCCAACACCCGGCATCATGGTGTGGGGAGCGATCTCCTACACTGGCCGTACACCACTGGTGATCGTCGAGGGGACACTGAATAGTGCACGGTACATCCAAACCGTCATCGAACCCATCGTTCTACCATTCCTAGACCGGCAAGGGAACTTGCTGTTCCAACAGGACAATGCACGTCCGCATGTATCCCGTGCCACCCAACGTGCTCTAGAAGGTGTAAGTCAACTACCCTGGCCAGCAAGATCTCCGGATCTGTCCCCCATTGAGCATGTTTGGGACTGGATGAAGCGTCGTCTCACGCAGTCTGCACGTCCAGCACGAACGCTGGTCCAACTGAGGCGCCAGGTGGAAATGGCATGGCAAGCCGTTCCACAGGACTACATACAGCATCTCTACGATCGTCTCCATGGGAGAATAGCAGCCTGCATTGCTGCGAAAGGTGGATATACACGGTACTAGTGCCGACATTGTGCATGCTCTGTTGCCTGTGTCTATGTGCCTGTGGTTCTGTCAGTGTGATCATGTGATGTATCTGACCCCAGGAATGTGTCAATAAAGTTTCCCCTTCCTGGGACAATGAATTCACGGTGTTCTTATTTCAATTTCCAGGAGTGTAGATTTAAGCTCTGTAGCTCACCCTGTACAAAATATTTTATTAAGTGTTCTGGCTATACGCAAAGACCAGTAGCTGCACCCCAGTTCCTTAAAGAATCGAACTCCCTTGCATAAAGCAGCACCATTCGGCTAATTACAAATGAGTTGATGTCTTAAATATTTGATTTTAAATGCGTAATACTTTATGACTGAAAATGAAAAACATTAATTTGTTGGGAGTTGCTAAGTGCTCGCTTTCTCAACTACTGGACGAATAGTGAGTGGGTAATTTGCGAGCCGTGAGTTACCCCGTCTTAAGACCTGCACAGTTTCTAACTTTAATACTAGACTTTTTGCGTTACAACTTTAACTTAAAATCTTGCCTCTTAATGAATAGTTTGTGAGAGAATTTTAAATTTTTAAATTCAGTTATTAATCATATGAAACACCGAAAATCAAATTTTTGTGGCCCCTGGAAGCCGTTAGACAGGCAACCTGATACAGGGATTGCTTGATCATTTTAAAGAATTTAAAAAGTTAATTTTACAATTTGTTGCTTCTCGTCTCCTATGTATAGCTCGTCGGGAAGCACAATATACACACACTAAAAAAAGTTTAGCATCACTCCGGTTCCCAGAACTCCTGAAGATAGACGTTGACTGTGGATATTGTATCACAGACACCGTCTCTTTTACTGTTCAGAGATGTCACTAAACCCGCCCAGAGATGTAAACAACCATGCATGAGCAGCGCCTATTAGACGGAGGGGTTCCGACAGTCGATCAGTTCCAGTCATTCCACCAGAAAGTGGTACACGGCTCGTGTTGTCTGTAGTTCAATCACGTCTAGACGGTCCGTACCGCGGTTCGGTCGCGTCCGCATTGTTACTTTGTGCCAGGAAATGGCTCTCAACAGGGGAAGTGTCCAGGCTTCTCGGAGTGAACCAAAGCGATGTTGTTCGGACATGGAGGAGATACAGAGAGGTAGGAACTATCGAAGACATGCCTCGCTCAGGCCGCTCAAGGGCTACTACTGCAGTGGATTACCGCTACCTACGGTTTATGGCTCGAAGGAACTCTGACAGCAACGCCACCATGATGAATAATGCATTTCGTGCAGGCACAAGGTGATTGTGTTACGACTCAAACCTTGCGCGGTAGGCTGCATGATGCGCAACATTACTCCCGACGTCCATGGCGAGGTCCATCTTTGCAACCACGACACCATATAGCGCGGTACAGATGGGCCCAACAACACGCCGAATGGACCGCTCAGGATTTGCAGCACTTTCTCTTCAGCGATGAGTGTCGCATGTGCCTTCAACCAGAGAATCGTCGGAGACGTGTGTGCACTCGTAGAGTCCTGCATGACCGAGTAAGCGAGCACAAAATACCAGATGGAGCGACCACACCCTAACTGGATAGGCTGCCCGCACTAGATGTAGTGACCGAACATAGAATCATGACCGAATACGTAGTACGTAATTTCAATCACATTACAAGTGTCATCAGTGTGAGACTGCAGCCAGTACGGGCTTCTCATTTGTGGTGTGTGTCTCCCTGTAATCATGCAGCGCGAGGAAGCCAGTGCAGTAAGACGTAAGATTGAAATCAATGTTTACACATTGAAGAAACGGGAAGGTCTAAACAGCCAAGTATGGAGTACATTTCTGTTGGTTGTAGACGAAAACAGTGCGTCTACTGGGTACGTATCGTGCATAAACTGCTCCACATTATTGTGCTTCCAGTCGGGAACCACTCATTTAAAGAAACACAGTTGCAAGAAACCTCACAAAGATATACGAGGGCAGTTCAATAAGTAATGCAACACTTTTTTCTCTCGGTCAATTTTGGTTGAAAAAACCGGAAATTTCTTGTGGAATATTTTCAAACATTCCCGCTTCGTCTCGTATAGTTTCATTGACTTCCGACAGGTGGGAGCGCTGTACGGAGCTGTTAAAATGGCATCTGTAACGGATGTGCGTTGCAAACAACGGGCAGTGATCGAGTTTCTTTTGGCGGAAAACCAGGGCATCTCAGATATTCATAGGCGCTTGTAGAATGTCTACGGTGATCTGGCAGTGGACAAAAGCACGGTGAGTCGTTGGGCAAAGCGTGTGTCATCATCGCCGCAATTTCAAGCAAGACTGTCTGGTTTCCCGCGTGCGGGCCGGCCGTGCACAGCTGTGACTCCTGCAATGGCGGAGCGTGCGAACACACTCGTTCGAGATGATTCACGGATCACCATCAAACAACTCAGTGCTCAACTTGACATCTCTGTTGGTAGTGCTGTCACAATTGTTCACCAGTTGGGATATTCAAAGGTTTGTTCCCGCTGGGTCCCTCGTTGTCTAACCAAACACCATAAAGAGCAAAGGAGAACCATCTGTGCGGAATTGCTTGCTCGTCATGTGGCCGAGGGTGTCAATTTCTTGTCAAAGATTGTTACAGGCGATGAAACATGGGTTCATCACTTCGAACCTGAAATAAAACGGCAATCAATGGAGTGACGCCACACCCACTCCCCTACCAAGAAAAAGTTTAAAGCCATACCCTCAGCCGGTAAAGTCATGGTTACAGTCTTCTGCGACGCTGAAGGGGTTATTCTGTTCGATGTCCTTCCCCATGGTCAAACGATCAACTCTGAAGTGTATTGTGCTACTCTTCAGAAATTGAAGAAACGACTTCAGCTTGTTCGTAGGCACAAAAATCTGAACGAACTTCTCCTTCTTCATGACAACGCAAGACCTCACACAAGTCTTCGCACCCGAGAGGAGCTCACAAAACTTCAGTGGACTGTTCTTCCTCATGCACCCTACAGCCCCGATCTCGCACCGTCGGATTTCCATATGTTTGGCCCAATGAAGGACGCAATCCGTGGGAGGCACTACGCGGTTGATGAAGAAGTTATTGATGCAGTACGACGTTGGCTCCGACATCGACCAGTGGAATGGTACCGTGCAGGCATACAGGCCCTCATTTCAAGGTGGCGTAAGGCCGTAGCATTGAATGGAGATTACGTTGAAAAATAGTGTTGTGTAGCTAAAAGATTGGGGAATAACCTGGTGTATTTCAATGCTGAATAAAACAACCCCTGTTTCAGAAAAAAAAATGTGTTGCATTACTTATTGAACTGCCCTCGTAGCTCCTTCATGGGTACCGATAGTAATAAAAAATAGTATTACAGCAAAGTGTGTTGCAATGTGTGCTAAAAATATGAGACCTTTTAATGCTGTTTCCGGTGAAGGTTTCAGAGAACTAGGTCAAGAATTAGAACATCTAGGTGCGCATTATGGAGAAGTTAACGTGGCAGATGTCATGCCACATCCCTCTACTATAAGCAGACATGTCAAAAAACAAGCTGATCCAATAAGAAACACCGTAATGCCTTCTGTTACTGCGGAAGTTATTAATAAAACATGTGCTGCGACAGTTGATATGTGGACTGATTCGCATAATCAGGTGCACTATTTGACGCTTCCCGACAATCCAGTTATTTCTTCTTTGGTTTCACAAACTGCAACAAATTTTTAGTGTCAATGACACTGACTGTCAGGTGAGTAATTACTGCAGTTAAAACACTGTTTCATTATGATACGCAATAGCTTTATAATTAACTAGCGTAATTGATGTGGACTAACAGATATGTATTTTTAACAGGAGTTACAAAGGATTAAAAATCGAGCCTTGACTTTCGGTTGTGAGAAGATTGTGTTCACTTCCAGACAAAATTTCTACGTTTCTTTGGCCGTCTTTCCGTGATCTTAATATGCTTGAAATAGACGAAAAGCAGGAAATTCTTAGCAATGCGTGACAAATGTGTGCTACTTACGCAGGTACAACATGCTATCATTAACATAATCGTTTTTGCATAGTTAGTGGATAGTGTATTATAGAGGAACGGGAATTTTATAATTCGTATAATATTTAATTAATTTAGAACACCTCGTTCTTACGGGAACGTTTCCATGATTTCCACATCAATTCTGTATTACTTGTCTCTTTTGTTTATTATCATAGATCCTTCAAGTACTGCGTCGTCACCACCCAGAAAGAGAGATCCTTTCAAGGAATGGAGGAACAACAGATCATCTGCAGCAGATGAAGTAGATCTCTACATTTTAATGCACCCCGGAGATGATGATACCTTAAAGTGGTAGAGCAGATCTGCCAGGGCTGGCTGCAGTTGCAACACGTATTTTATGTATCCCAGCAACAAGCGCACCTAGTGAAAGATGCTTTAGTGAAGCCGGCATGTTATTAACAAATCGCCGCAGCCAATTAAATCCGGAACGCGTTAGTGATTTACTGATCAACAATAACTATAATTTTGTTTCTGTTGCAAACAGGTGAAAAGTATGACAAGTTACCTCTGTAAATGTTTGATGTTCTTTTTATGCTTTCTTTATGAAGATGGTTGTCTTCTAGAGTACAGATACAGCACTTATTTCATGTTTCCTATTAATGAAAGGAAAAATATAACTTCTGTTTGGAAATAAGACTCTTATTCTATCCGCGATTGTATTGAAATATCATTTTACTTTCAAAGTGCTTTATGAATTTAGCTGTGTCACGTACCCTTTCTTGGAAACGTTACTTTTGTATTAAAAGAGAGAGAGAGAGAGTCAGAGATAAATACATTGTGTGTGTGTGTGTGTGTGTGTGTGAGAGAGAGACAGAGAGAGAGAGAGAGAGAGAGAGAGAGAGAGAGAGAGAGAGAGAGAAAGATAGTTGGATTTGTACAGTGCAGTGCAGTGCAGCGAGTCGGGGCGAGGCGAGGTGAGACGTCAGCTGTGACCGGTCATGCTCAGTTATCCGCGTGTCCGGAATCCGGACAACAGACATGGGGCGAGTACGTGACCGAGCCGAGTCGTGTGGGGCCGGACACGAGCGGCTCGGTGCCCCCTTCAACAGGCGAGCCGTGGTCGGTCAAACATTGAGCGTTGCAGCACTGTAGTGTGTAGGCAACCCGTACAGGCTGAACGCCTTAGACACACTGTCCAGCGAGTGCAGCGAGGTGGAGGTTCCCTGATGTTTTGGGGTGGCAATACGTGGGGCCGACGTAAGTCGCTGGTGGTCATGGAAGCTCTGTGACGGATGTACGATACGTGAATGCCATTGTCCGACAGATAGTGCAACCATATCGGCTGCATATTGGCGAGGCATTCGTCTTCATGCACGACAATTCGCGGCCCCATCGTGCACATCTTATGGATGACTTGCTTCAAAATAACGACGTCGCTCGACTACAGTGGCCAGCATGTTCTCCAGACATGAACCCTATCGAACATGCCTGGAATAGATTGAAGAGGACTGTTTATGGACGACGTGACCAACTAGCCACTCTGAGGGATCTAAGCCACTGAGGAGCAGGACATTCTCGATCAACGGTGCCTTGACGAACTTGCGGATGTTATGCCACGACGAATACAGACGTGCATCAATACAAGAGGACGTGCTACTGGGTATTAGAGGTACCGGTGTGTACAGCAGTCTGGACCACCACTTCTGAAGGTCTCGCTGTATGGTGGTACAACATGCAATATGTGGTTTTCAGGAGCAATAAAAAGGGCGGAAATGATGTTTGTGTTGATGTCTATTCCAGTTTTCTGAACAGGTTGCGGAACTCTCGGAACCGAGGTGATGAAAAAGTTTTTTAGATGTGTGTATTTGTAATAGCCAGTGATTATCGCTTCTAAATAACTGGAAATGTTACATCCGTGTGAACATAAATTTAGATTCACAAAATCTTTTATTGTAGTCGAAGATGGTTTATTTCATTTCTAATGAATTTTGTACTCCAATTTTAATTTATCCAATTTCTGGTAAGTCAAGGAGAGTAAGCTCAGAACAGCTTCGGCACACGGAAGAGGTAATAATTCATTACTTTCAGCTTTCCATTTACGCAGCATCAGTCTTACAATAACTAAGGGTTATCACAGATTTGTAAGTCGCTAAGTACGTCGACACCCGACTTACTTGCTTTTCAACGATTAGTACTCCTATCATAAATGAAATTTAGTTAATGACAATGGCATACGTATGCAGCATCAAAAAAAATCTAGCTATCTCTCATTCAACATATGGTGCAGTCTCCTGGGAAATGCTACCTACGACACTGATCCATAGTCCTGTTATTGTGATATATTAGGTCACAAATTTTATACAGAGTCTTCTTTATAAGATTTTTACTTACTGATACAGACATGTTTTCTCCATCACGAGATATGTTATCAGTTATTTCAAACATATTAGAGACTGCATTATTGAACTGCAGATGGAGATACAACATGTCTGTTGAATTGCACTAAGCGAAAACTACTCTATGAAAATAATAAGCTCTTAGGAGAACACAAATATCGTCACGCTTTTAGCAGCCTTTCATAAACGTTGAGAAATAATGTTTAACGATGAGTCTCAACCGGTCTATCAGGCGCGATTGTAGATCTATTACTTCATAACATTCCAAATCTCATTTTATACATCAGCTTAGAAAGTAATAGGATTATGACTCCTCAGGCGTATGCAGTGTACAAGCTCAAAATGCCAAACATGTTCATCAGGGCTATCGCTCGGTGCGAGGCATCACGTACTCCTCTTTAATTTGCGTTTTCCAGTACACTTCAGTACACTCAGTTAACTTTCAAGAAACGAGCTCCGACCTGATTCAGTGATGTGACAAAGTGATGAAGTAGCGATATTCAGATATACAGATTTTGGTAGTATCGCGTTCACCCGGAACAAAAGAGTAGTACATCGGCGAAGCTGTTATTTATACTCAGGCGATTCATGTGAATAGGTTTCCGGTGTGATTATGGCCGCAAGAAGGGAATCAACAGACTTTGAACATGGAATGCTAGTTGCAGCTAGACTTTGGGACATTATATTTCGATAATCGTTAGGGAATTCAATATTCCGCGATTCACAGTTGTACCGAGAATAGTACATTTCAGATATTGTCTCTCACTACGGACAACGGAGTAACCGATGATCTTCAATTAACACAGAGGGCAGCGATGTTTGCGTAGCGGTGTCAGTGCTAACAGTTAAGCAGCACTGGAAAACAGTTTGTGGACGTTTCCAAAAAACGATTGGTTTTTTGTGGATGACAATGAGCAGTGTCACGGAACCACAATTGTTCACGTTGTGTTTGAAGAACATTCTGGACAATTTGAGGAAATGATCTGGCCACCAATCGAAACTGTATGGGACATAATCGAGAGCTCACTTCGCGCACAGAACCCTGCACCGGCAACACTTTCGCCATTATGGATGGCTATAGAGGCAGCGTGGCGCAGTGTTTCTGCAGGGGACTTGCAATGTCTTGTTGGCTCCATACCATATCGAGCTGCAGCACCACGCCCCACAAAATGTGGTGCGACTTTTGTCACCTTTGTGTGTAAGATGTCAGGGGAAGTGCGAGGTCAATCAGCCCTGAATGTTTCAAAATATGTCTGTTAAATTGTTTTTCACATCTGTTTTGTGGCGTTGCTGGGCCAGAGAAGACAGTTTGCCCCGCTCTTTCTAAAAAAGTGGATTTCCTATTGGTCAGGCTCACCAACATGGGAGTTTTGGAAATTTCCACAGAACCTTAGTTCAACGTTTGTCCCGCTCTTTTCAAAAACGTGTATTTCCGATTGGTCAGGCTGACCAACATGAGAGTCGTGGAAATTTCCAAAGCACCCTTGTTCAACGTTTTCTTGGTGAATCGATGGGTGAGTTGAGCAATATGTGCTGGCATTTTTATCATCGACTAGACTGGACAAAGCGCCTGGTGCCACATTTTCATTTTTGATTATGGTCTGTCCTGTGCCTGCACTCAGTGATGTTGCACCAGACGTCAGCATCAGGGAAGCTTTAGAAATTCTCTGAGATATTGAGTGGGAGTCTAACAGTGTGCTGAAGAAATGGCTCTGAGCACTATGGGTCTTAACATCTGAGGTCATAAGTCCCCAAGAACTTAGAACTACTTAAACCTAACTAACCTAAGGACATCACACACATCCATGCCCGAGGTACGATTCGAACCTGCGACTGTAGCGGTCACGCGGTTCCAGACAGAAACGCCTAGAACCGCTCGGCCACACCAGCCGGCAACAGTGTGCTGAGTAATACGTGCTGCTGTCGAACAAACTTGTGATAAAACATTTTGTTTACGATGCGAGGTAGTCGTAGGCAACCCCTGCAGTACTTAAATTTAGTTACCAAGGCAATTATGTAACTACATTTCGTGCACGACAGTTTTATCGATCTCAGTTTAGTCTTTCGAAGGACGACCGGATTGTATTAATCACCCAAGTTGTTATCTTTCCATTATGCTCTGTAGAATTTTTTGAGAACAATGAATTGTCACAAGCCAGATTTTATGACAACAGCTTACAATTCGTAGGAATTTTTAGGTTCCTTTTTGATATGGTGAACTTATCTTGCAGTGATATATTTACCCACCTGCAAGAGCATCCATTTCGCGGCCTTATGATAATGCGGTCGATCGTTGAAAGTATTATGTCAGGAGAGTGGTTAGGAAGCGTCTCTCCATAAGGAATCACGAGTTTGCTATGTTAATATTTTTAAATTTTAGGGGACAACACCTCATTGATGATAAAAGCCCTTTACGGAATGTAGTTCGTTAGTCTTTTCCCTCACATGCATTCCACTTCCTGTGATTACTGACAATAGCTGCCCTGCTTGACAAATGCCTTTTGAAATAAGAAATGAAATTCATTCCTGGATAGTCCGTGCTGAAGACACTTACAATCCGTTGCACATCAGAGATAAATCATTGGACCAAATTTCATTAAGTTTTCTCTGAATGACATACAATAACGCACTCAGTGGAACTTGCGTATAGAGAGCCACTGCCTGCTCATTCTAAGAAACACAGTGGCTATGTAAATTCCACCGTATGTGGTGAAAGATTTATAACGTGCTTTAATTAATGCAAAATTCAGAATCGTCCAGTATTCAGACTATAGATAGAATAAATGCCTGAAGTAAATATTATAGAAAGAACAATGGGTATCTTTTTTATTGTGATCCAACCAGATTTTTTGATATCACAAAATTTTTGATTAACCGTTATATTTAGTGAAGAATCTGGTATGTAAAATATCTCTCACAGGATCCAACGTAATTGTGACTTGTGTAAAACAGCACTCAGACACGGTGTTGTACTTCAGAACTGTTTGTTGCATTTTAGGGGATTGCGTGACTTCTTATGTAGCTTGATTCTCAGTACGTGAAGATGGGAAATAAACATTGAGTACAGTTTTCTGAGTGTCAGTGCAGTAAATTAAAGGGAAATAATTTTATTTTCACATTCCACCTGAGTTTTGTGATTTTATAACATTTTTTGTTTTGATATTTATAGATGAATTCAGTCTCAAACTAAAAGCTTCGACAAGGTGGAAAGTGTGTGAGTAGGAAGTGCAGTTAGGAGCGACAGTCGGAGAGCGGCCTTGCCTGTTATGTCTGTGTTTGACATAGCAACTCTTAAGGACCTAAAACGAACCTGGAAAAGAAAGTTGAAGTGCAGAGTTCTGATTTAGAAAAGAAATTAGAAGAACAGAGTGAGAAAGTGGAAACGAGTCTGAGAAGTATAGAGAGTAAGATAGAGAAACAGATTCAGGGATAAAAGACCAAATGCAAAGAAACCGTGAGGGAAATTAGGAGGGAAATTAGTGAAGTTAGATTAGAATTAGAAACAGTGATTCACTAGCATGAAGAAGTAAGCAAAAAAGTAGCTGGGGTGACAGGAAACCAGGCCGTGGGAACCATAGGGATAGAGAATCGAATGATTGTTTTGGAAGAAGAGTTGGCTTTGCGAAACGATGATGCACCGTTTGACCAGGCATAAGTGTAAAAAGTCAAAATGAAATTAGCAGAGAGTGGTCTGAAATCCTACAGAATGTGGTTCGGCACATTATGTAGCATGATGAAATGTTAACACTACGGAGAAAGGAAGTAGTAATAGTTTCGGATAGGCTGGAATTGCTAACCCCTGTCGTTGAACAACTTTCTCTCTGGAGCGGTGAGGACTCTAATTGCAATCGTCCTCTCACAGTTCACGAGGGGGCAGCAATCCAGTTGCTCTTGGAATTTAAAATGAATCAAATTGAGATAAATAGAAGGAAAAATGAATAGTAGTATCACATTCAGTGACCGTGGGTCGTGGACTGCAACTAATTTATGGGAAGTAAAGGTAGAAATGCTGCATTGAGCACAGGAATCAAGCGTGTGCATACTGAGTCATGAGAACTAAATGAATTGGAGGAAATAACACATCTTTTGGGACGTCCATGCAGATTGTACCAAATGAACCAGATGTGTTGACCGATTTAGACAAGGATGAAACTGATCTTCATCTTATCTCAGTTCAGAAATATCTGTATACCTTGTTCCCTGACCGTAAAGCTTACCCACACCCACGTATGTGACAGGACCAATTTGAAGGGGCGTTTACGGCAGCGCAGCAATCCAATTGCTCTTGAAATTTAAAATGAATCAGACTATTTTATGTCTTGGAACTCTCATTCTTTCAAATGTGGGAATTTGTGGCAGAAGGTGGCCATGCGAATGTAGTTAATAATGCGAGATTGTAAGATGTATCAAGATTTCAGATGGGTATTTTAATCAGAGTTCTGCTCTAAGAGTATCCAGAACTGGGTAAATAAAGAATATCTGATGAAAGAGGCATACAGTGAGTCAAATTATAATAGGGTTATCCAATATTTCAAGAAAATGATAGACTAAAACCGTCCACGGCTTGTGGTCTTGCGGTAGCGTTCTCGCTTCCCGCGCACGGGGTCCCGTGTTCGACTCCCGGCGGGGTCGGGGATTTTCTCTGCCTCGAGATGACTGGGTGTTGTGTGTCTTTCATCATCGTTTAATCCTCATTTCAGTAGCAAGTCGCCGTAGTGGCGTTAAAGAACTTGTGGAACGGCGGCCGAACCGCCCCGTGAGGGGTCTCCCGGCCACCAATGCCATACGCTCATTATTTATTAGAATAAAACCAATATCTGGACACACCATACGATCCAGCAGAGTTTGTTAGGATATGCTTATCCGAGCTTCTCATCGTCTACAATATGACTATGTTTGAAGAGCCTGAAGGCCAGGTCCATTGTACAGGGCTATTACAAATGATTGAAGCGATTTCATAAATTCACTGTAGCTCCATTCATTGACATATGGTCACTACACACTACAGATACGTAGAAAAACTCATGAAGTTTTGTTCGGCTGAAGCCGCACTTCAGGTTTCTGCCGCCAGAACGCTCGAGAACGCAGTGAGACAAAATGGCGACAAGAGCCGAGAAAGCGTATGTCGTGCTTGAAATGCACTCACATCAGTCAGTCATAACAGTGCAACGACACTTCAGGGCGAAGTTCAACAAAGATCCACCAACTGCTAACTCTATTCGGCGATGGTATGCGCAGTTTAAAGCTTCTGGATGCCTCTGTAAGGGGAAATCAACGGGTTGGCCTGCAGTGAGCGAAGAAACGGTTGAACGCGTGCGGGCAAGTTTCACGCGTAGCCCGCGGAAGTCGACGAATAAAGCAAGCAGGGAGCTAAACGTACCACAGCCGACGGTTTGGAAAATCTTACGGGAAAGGCTAAAGCAGAAGCCTTACCGTTTACAATTGCTACAAGCCCTGACACCCGATGACAAAGTCAAACGCATTGAATTTTCGGCGCGGTTGCAACGGCTCATGGAAGAGGATGCATTCAGTGCGAAACTTGTTTTCAGTGATGAAGCAACATTTTTTGTTAATGCTGAAGTGAACAGACACAATGTGCGAATCTGGGCGGTAGAGAATCCTCACACATTCGTGCAGCAAATTCGCAATTCACCAAAAGTTAACGTTTTTTGTGCAATCTCACGGTTTAAAGTTTACGGCCCCTTTTTCTTCTGCGAGAAAAACGTTACAGGACACGTATATCTGGACATGCTGGAAAATTGGCTCATGCCACAACTGGAGACCTAAGCGCCGACTTCATCTTTCAACAGGATGGTGCTCCACCGCGCTTCCATCATGATGTTCGGCATTTCTTAAACAGGAGATTGGAAAACCGATGGATCGGTCGTGGTGGAGATCATGATCAGCAATTCATGTCATGGCCTTCACGCTCTCACGACTTAACCCCATGCGATTTCTTTCTGTGGGGTTATGTGAAAGATTCAGTGTTTAAACCTTCTCTACCAAGAAACGTGCCAGAACTGCGAGCTCGCATTAACGATGCTTTCGAACTCATTGATGGGGACATGCTGCGCCGAGTGTGGGAGGAACTTGATTATCGGCTTGATGTCTGTCGAATCACTAAAGGGGCACATATCGAACATTTGTGAATGCCTAAAAAAACTTTTTGAGTTTTTGTATGTGTGTGCAAAGCATTGTGAAAATATCTCAAATAACAAAGTTGTTGTAGAGCTGTGAAATCGCTTCAATCATTTGTAATAACCCTGTATGTTTTTAACAAACTAATGTTACATTTGTTATATGTATACTACTAAGGACGCGATTAAATCATCACGACACTGATTGTGTATGATCCTGTAATAAAGGAACTAATAACAGCTAATGTGGCTACAAAAAGCTTTTTAGTAGATTGTAAAAGTTTTTTAATAAAATTAAAAAATGAAAGCTGTGGATGTGAAAACCGTAATATTATGTGTTCCAAGTAGAACTGGTAAGAGGTGGAACTGTGCTTGCAGGCATGGCTGCTGGTCTCTGAAAAATACTCACAGCGACACGGATGACTTTGGACGATACGAGAGAGGCGAGAGGCATGATGCGCCAACAGAAATCATATAACTTCGAAAGGCCAGTCCTAGAAATAATGAGCCGAGCATGAATGAAACTAGTAACGAAAGGAGTTGACTGGAGGAATGTAGGCCAGGTAATAGTGTAAATAATGAACGGCTATCCTTATCACTCTATATTAGTTTCAAGGAGTTTAGGGAAGCGCTATTAAGGAAAGAAGATGACGTGGAGATTTCAGGATATCCAGTACTTAGAGTAAGAACTAGCAGTAAAGAATTTCATAGCATTGCGACCATACAGGTTGTATGGTCAACTCACCGTAAATTGAAGTTCTGAACTGTTCACAAATTCTATATCAGCTCGAAGCTTCCCGTAAATGTGGATGAACTTACAAGTTTGACTATGTTTCGTCTACTGGGTGGCAATTCACATTCGTTGCAATGTACCAAATGTTCCACGAAAGTATTGAATATTGATGCAGGCATGATTTGGTATGCAAAAACCACGTACGGACTGACGTGCAAATTCGAGTTTATTTCCAATTAAAACATAGCAAAATCTAAAATCACAGTTCAGAATAAATTAATTTCAGAGCCTGACTGAGTTTTTTAAGAACTTGGAGAGACGGTTAAAGTTCCACAGCATATAAAACTATAAATTCTACAGTGGCTACACACCTTATAAGTGCCTCTTGTATCACACACAACCCGAAAAGTAACAAGTGCTGAGTCGTCCGAACAAGAAACAGCCAGGGCAAAAGCACCACTGGCGCAGAGATGCGAGCTGATGACAGTGCCATAGAGACTCGACACTTGCGTGAATTCCACCAGCGCCACTGTCGGCACTGACGATGAAGATACCGACTGTTGTGGCGTGTGGTGTAATTGGTGTTTTGTGTTATACAAGTTCAGCAAGAGTGCAGTAAGACTGTTTACTTATTATTATCGCAACATGAGGTTTTATTTCATCACTGCCTTTTCCGTCTAATGATCGTTATTTTGTTAAAGAAATCTCCACCTGGGAACGTATAGCAATGTTGTCTGTCAAGTGTGTAAGTTGCACAAAGTTCATTCACAAAAGTAATCATATATAACTAGCAAACAAGCTAAATGTATTATAACTAATCTAAATTAAACAATACTAATGATTTTTAGTAACAACGAAAAACGCCCTTGTTTTAATGATTGACACTCCAATTCACGTATCATGTCTGTGACACTATCTGCCCTATTTCACGATAATACAAAACTAGCTGCCCTTCTTTGTACTTTTTCAATGTCATCCGTCAGTCCCACCTGATGCGGATCCTACACCAGACGGCAATACTCCACAATACGGCGGACAAGCGTGGTGTAAAAAGTCTCTTTAGTAGACCTGTCGCACCATCCAAGTATTCTGCTAGTGAATCGCAGTCTTTGGTTTGTCTACCCACGATATTATTTATGTGATCGTTCCAATGTAGGTTATTTGTAATTGTAATCCCTAAGTATTTAGTTGAAATTACAGCCTTCAGATCTGTGTGACTTAATCGAAATTTAGCTGATTTCTTTTGGTACTCATGTGAAAAACTTTACACTTTTACTTATTCAGGTTCAATTGCCACTTTTCGCACCATACAGATGTCTTATTTAAATCAATTTGCAGGTAGTTTTGATCATGTGGTAACTTTAGAAGACATAAAAGAACAGCATCATCTGCAAACAATCTAAGAGAGCTACTCAGATTGTCTCCTATGTCGTTAATATAGATCAGGAAAATAGAGGACTTATAACATTTCCTTGGGGAACGACGGATATTACTTCTGTTTTACTCGATGACTTTCCGTCTATTACTACGAGCTGTGACCTATCTGACAAGAAATCACGAGTCCAGTCGCACAACTGAGGCGATAATTCGTAGGCACGCAGTTTGGTTAGAAGACGCTTGTGAGGAATTTTGACGAAAGCCTTCTGGAAATCTAAAAATAATGAATCAATTTGACATCCCCTGTCGATAGCACTTATTACTTCATGAGTATAAAGAGATAGTTGTGTTTCACAAGAACAATATCTTCTGAATCCGTGCTACTGTGTGTCAATAAATGGTTTTCTTAATTTCATAAGGTTCGAACACAGTATATGTTCCAAAACCCTACTCAAATCGAAGTTGGAGATGTGGGCCTGTAATTACTCCTGTTTCCCTTTCTGGATATTGGTGTGACTTGAGCTATTTTCCAGTCTTTAGGTACGGATATTTCTGTGAGCGAGCGGTTGTGTATAATTGCTAAATATGGAGCTATTTTGTCAGCATACTCTGGGAGGAACCTGACTGGTATACAATCTGGACCGGAGGCCTTGCCTTTATTAAGTGATTTAAGCTGCTTCGTTACT
Source organism: Schistocerca americana (assembly GCF_021461395.2). Classification (NCBI taxonomy): domain Eukaryota; kingdom Metazoa; phylum Arthropoda; class Insecta; order Orthoptera; family Acrididae; genus Schistocerca; species Schistocerca americana. The sequence continues at coordinate 185,122,486 of NC_060123.1, forward strand.
CCGAGGATATCTACTTCTATGTTTCTCATCTAGGCCGTTGTTCTTGATTGGAATTCAGGAATATTTACTTCGTCTTCCTTGGCGAAGGAGTTTCGGAAAACCGTGTTTAATAACTCTGCTTTAGTGGTACTGTCATCAGTGACTTCACCGTTGTTATCGCCCAATGAAGGTATTGATTGGATCTTGCCACTGGTGTGCTTTATGTATGACCAGAATCCCTTTGGGTTTTCTGCTAGATTTCGAGACAGAATTTCGTTGTGGAAATTGAAGTACGCGCCATATTTCGAGCTTCTGTAAAACTTTGCCAATCTTGCGGATTTTGCGCTCTTTTAAATTTGGAATGATTTTTTCGTTGCTTCTGTAACAACGATCTGACCCGTTTTGTGTACCATGGGGGATCAGTACTATCACTTATTATGTGGTGTATATGTCTCAATTGCTGTCGATACTATCTCTTTGAAAATATTCCACAACTTTTCTACATTTACATGATCAGATCGGAAGGAGTGAAGACTGTCTCTTAAAAAGGCGTTAAACGCATTTTTATCAGCTTTTTAAAATAGATATACTTTGCGTTTCTTTTCGATAGTTGTGGGTGTTACGGTATTCAGCCGAGCAGCAACTGCCTTGTGGTCGCTAATCCCTGTATTCGTCACAATACTCACTATTTGTCCAGGAATATTTGTTGCTGAAAGGTGAAATATGCTTTCGCAAAAATTTACGCTTCGAGTGGGCTCATAAACTAATTGTTCAAAATAATTTTCTGAGAAAGCATTCAGTACTATTTCGGATGACGTTTTATGCCTGCCGCCAGCTTTAAACGTGTAATTTTTTCAGCATATCGAGGGTGGATTGAAGTCACCACCGACTATAGCTGTATGAGCGGGCTACTTATTTGAAATGAGACTCAAGTTTTCTTTGAAGTGTTCAGCAACTATATCTTCTGAGCCGGGGGTCAGTAAAACGATCCAATTAATAGCTTAGTTCGATTTTCAGGTATAACCTCTACCAATACTATTTCACACGATCAATTTACTTCAATTTCTCTACAAGGCAAACTACCTCTGACACCAACAAATACTCCACCTTCAACTGTATTTAATCTATCCTTTCTGAACACTGTTAGAGCGTTTGAAAAAATTTCCGCGAACTTATTTCCGGTTTTAGCCAGCTCTCTGTACCTACAACTACTTGAGCTTCAGTGCTTTCTATTAGGGCTTGGAGCTCTGGTACTTTCCCAACACAGCTACGACAATTTACAACTACAATACCAATCGTTTCTACAACTACATTACTGTGTTTTACCTGCCCACCTTTAGACGGACGTCTGATCTGTGGTTCCCTGAGACACTCTAACCTAAAAAAAAAAAAAAAAAAAAAAAAAAAAAAAAAAAAAAAAAAAGCGCCCTGTTCCTTCCACACAGTTCCTGCTACCCGTGTAGCTGCCTCCTGTCTGTAGTGGACTCCTGACCTGTTAAGCGGAACTCAGAAACCCACCACCCGACGGCGCAAGTCAAAGAATCTGCAGCCTACACGGTCACAGAACCGCCTGAGCCTCTGATTCAGACCCTCCACTCGGCTCTGCACCAAATGACCACAGTCGGTTCTATCGACGATGCTGCAGATGGTGAGTTCCGCCTTAGTCTCGGAAGCAAGACTGGCAGTCTTTACCATTTCCACTAGCCACCCAAAACCAGACAGAATCTGCTCTGATCCAAAGCGACAGTTCAACTGAACCGATAAACTCTACATCATTAGTTTAATTTGCTGCAGTAGGCGCCTTCTGAGATACGTATTCAAAAAGGACTGAAGATAGGGAAACATATTGAATTTATAACGCTTCGTAAGTAAACCAGCTATTTTTAACTTTTACTCTAAAAAAAAATGGTTCAAATGGCTCTGAGCACTATGGAGCTGAACATCTGAGGTCATCAGTCCCCTAGAACGTAGAATTACTTAATCCTAAGTAACCTAAGGACATCACACTCATCCATGCCCGAGGCAGGATTCGAACCTGCTACCGTAGCGGTCGCGCGGCTCCAGACTGAAGCGTCTAGAACCGCTCGGGCACACCGGCCAGCTTTTACTCCCATCTTCCAGGATGAAACCAAAGGTAGGAATGTATGTCCAAACACATCAGCTACAAGAAAAGGGGCTGTTGGTAAATAAATGGTCATACCTAGACAAATGCTTTGGAAAAAAGGATCTGTTATTGACTGAACAGCCAATATTGCCAAGAAGGTCTGGTAAGTGGGAGACAGGGAATTGTGGACACACATGTTTTGAACAGTACTTTGGAAGTGACATGTGGCATCTCATTGCTGAGCTGACAAATGTAAAGGCTCTTCACGATAAACGCAATAGCTACTGGAATTAAGAAGCTTGTGGGTGCTCACATAATAACAGGTTGTATGAAACTACCAAGACTGAGAATGTATTTTCGCAACAGGTTGAGCGTCCCTGCTGCAACTGTAATTCCAAGGAATCGTACGTTCAGATTCAGGAACTGTGGTGTCACCGCCAGACACCACACTTGCTAGGTGGTAGCCTTTAAATCGGCCGCGGTCCATTAGTATACGCCGTACTCGTGTGTCGCCACTGTCAGTGATAGCAGACCGAGCGCCATCATACGGCAGGTCTAGAGAGACTTACTAGCACTCGCCCCAGTTGTACAGCCGACGTTCATAGCAATGGTTCACTGACAAATACGCTCTCAATTGCCGAGACGATAGTTAGCATAGCTTTGAGCTACATTTGCTATGACCTAGCAAGGCGCCGTATTCAATTGATATTTATTATGTGAAGCATGTATCATCGAGAGCGATGTTCTACAATTGTGGATTAAAGTTAAGTATTATATCAACTACTTACTTTATTTGCTACTATTAATTCCTTTAACTGTTCCAGACCTCGCGCCAGTCAGCTTGTAATTAAACGCGTGCATTTCGGCCTCCTCTAGCAACCCCGTGTTGGTTCTTCTGCCAACGCTACAGGAACTACTTGCACTTTTTAAGTAATTTGAGTGTTTCAGATGATATAAAGATAAATAATAAATTATGGAAATTGCAACCAGTCATTGAAACTGTTACAAGAAAATATTTGTCATTGTCAGCGTCTACGTACCTTTCAATAGATGAGAAAATGATTTTGGTGTGCTTTGTTGAGTTCGAATGTCGTAAATATCTCCTGGGATAGAAAAATCTGTCTTTCATCGATCCTGTGGCACTACTTCTATTTGAAGATATCTGTTCTTTAAACTCAATGTGGAGAGGTAATTACACAGAAAGCAGCCACACCGACCAAATTTGTAGTCTCTGTTAGGTCTGTTATTGGATACACATTGTTAATTATACCGCATTGGACAGCCCTGTACTGCAGTAACTTCCATATGCTTTGTCCCATGTTCTCTTGTCGTTGTAAGTCTTCTGTATATATTACATCATAGGTGTATGGACTTTAGAACTGTATGAGGTTGTTACAAAATTTAAATATACTTCCCAGTCTTCACTATTACTGCTAACATAATAGCTCAACATCTTCGAAATTATGCAGTAAACTCTCTCTGTTGTTTCATTGGTTTGAGGGTCGTAGGGAAAGAGGCCCATTCACATCTTGCGAATTCGGAGCAATCGACACAATTGCTTCATAAGATCGGACATGAAATCAGTACCCCGATCTGTAATTATGTGTCCAGAAAGTCAGATGTGAACAACCAATTATTTACTGACACTTGAGCAACTGTACTCGTTTTTTGGTCAGGAATTGCAACCATTGCTACACAATGCAAGAAATGGTCAATTATAATCAATATGTATTAATTTCCTGCTGGTGTTTTATTAAATGGGCCTTAAATGTCCAGTCCTAGATTTTAAATAGTTCAGATTCTTCCGGCAGACGTAGTAGTGGACTCGGTTAGTGGCTAAGTTCAGCTCGTTGTGCACAAGGTACACAGTTCCTGATATATTGCTCGACATCTCGTTTTCTGGTCCTCCACCAAAATGTTTCAGCAATTTGTCTATTATTTGCTCTTTCCCACCATGGCCTGACAACATATGGTCATGTGCTTGTGCCAAGACTTCAGTTCAGAAAGCTGCAGGTACTGCCATTCGTAATCCACTTTTTGTTGTTCTAAACAGCAATCTTTCATATATCACAAAATGAGGTTGTAACTTAACTTGTTGACAGTAGGCATCAGCAGTTTGAACATTTTGCCATTCAGTAACGCTCCTACCCTGGTTTTCAGAACTGCAGTTTTTCTACTCAAACTGTCAGTGTTAGCATGCCTTTTCCATGGCTTGTGAATTACTTCATAATTAAATTCACTCAAACAGAGTGCCCACCTTGTTAATGTGCTGTAAAAGTCCTTCAATCCTAATACCCATTTATAAGCAGCGTCATCTATCACTACCTTAAACATTTGGTCATATAAATAACAGCAGAAGTACGTAACGCTATAGATTACCGCTAGCATGTCCTTCTCAGTTGTGGAATAATTTTTCTCTGCTTTGTCCAGCTGTCGGGATGTGTATGCTACAGGACCCTCTATAACATCTACAGTCTGTCCTTGGACACATCCAAGAGCTGTATTACTTGCATCACAAAACGAAGAAATTGTTTTTCAAAATCGGGGAGAGTCGGAATTGGGTCTGGTGTCAGTGCTTGCTTTAAAGTGCTGAACAACGTCTGACATTCGGTAGACTACTCAAATTTTTCTCCTTTCCATAACAAAAGGTTTAAAGGTCTGGCAATTTCAGCAAAGTTCTTTAAGAATTTGATGATAATAATAACAGAGACCAATGAAACTCTGTAACTGTTTAGCTACGTTCAGTGGCAAAAAATTCTTGACTACTGAGACCAAACATCACTGTTCTCACACCATCCTTGCTAATTATGTGGCCAAGATAATTTCCTTCCGTAACTGCAAAATAACATTTATCGATACTGAGCGTTAGTCGTGCTGTTCTCAGTCTTTTGAATACCTTCTCTAGTGTAGCATATGCTCTTCCATATGACAACAAAGTTTCGGTTTCAGTACCCTAAGTACAGCATCTAATCATCTCTGAAAGTTGGGGGGGGGGGGGGGAGATGCATTCTTGCGATTGAATAGCAATCGACGATGTTGTAAATAATCTCCCTGGACGGAAAAATTGTCTTTCATTGATCTTATGCCGGTACTTCTGCTTCATGATATCCGCTCCTTAAACTCATTATGGAGAAGTAGTTACAATGAAAGTAGTTACACTGACCAAAATTGTCGAGAGTCGATATTATCTCAGGTATTGGATATGCGTCGGTGATCGGTCATGCATTCACATATAGGTAGTCGCAGCAAAATCTGTGACTTTTTTGGGACCAAAATTACCGGTGCCCCCCCCCCCCCCCACCAGCGAACATCACTATGCCGGCCGGGGTGTTCGAGCGGTTCAAGGCGCTACAGTCTGGAACCGCGCGACCGCTACGGTCGCAGGTTCGAATCCTGCCTCGGGCATGGATGTGTGTGACGTCCTTAGGTTACTTAGGTTTAAGTAGTTCTAAGTTCTAGGGGACTGATGACCTCAGAAGTTAAGTCCCATAGCGCTCAGAGCCATTTGAACCATTTCACTATCACTATACTCAATAATACCGTCAGCTATCTGCTGGTCGATAAATTCTTCCGGTATCGTTCGCGTACACCTTGGAACTTGATATGGATTCTTGTACAATGGAGCGTTATTCCCTTTTGGTATTCTGAGGTTCGTGTTTGTGGCGTTGCTGGTATCGGAACACTCGGATTAAACAGATCCATGAACCGCAGTAACAAAGATTCCATTGCTTCTCTACCATTTACCTGTACATATTTCACTTTCCCACGCAGTGCAGTTGCATTGACGGTTTCTTTATAGAAGAGGTCCTCATTCGTCTATCCCAGTCATCTTCATCCAAAACATCCAAATTACTAATCAGTAAACCCTCTCGCAGACTCACTTCGTCCTTGCCATAATTCTCAAGACTGGCCGGAACCATAAAATCTCCTTTCACGTCATTGCCGCATAGAATACTTCTTCGTACAAAATAGTGCGACATCCAGTTCTTCGTTAGTTGCCAATGGCTATACACAAATCCGTTGGTAGGTCCGTATCTATGCTCACCAAGATCAACTTTCATGTACCTTTATGTATCATAATCACGGGAACTGATCTTTAGTGCCTGTGTGTTCAGTTTATTGGGTACCATTTTCATTAATGGTGAACCTTGAGACAGTTCAACGCTTGTAGCTGTTGTTCCTAGCGGAAACTGTGTCCCATCGACTTCAATTGTACACTGCAAAAGGTCAACTTTTGCGTGATGTTTAGCAAAATGCCGAAACCCAGGATCATATAACACGCCTCACTAACACGTGGCAATACTTCCACATGCTATCTAAACCACCTGTTTCCCAAATTAAAACTGCCAAAGTTGTCCCCAATGACTTCACGTCATTTTCAAATACTCCATGTAACCTGTAATGTGATTACTGCAATCTTTTTCTGCTCAAAAGGACCAGACTCACTACTGATACTTCAGACTCTGAGCACACCAGAAATTTTATCTCCCAACAATTTACTTTGCCTAGCAAAAAACAGTCCGTCTCTGTATAAGTTATTGCAGTTTCGTGTTCTACTTGGAATGCCGTGTGACTAACGTGGCACCCCAATTCCCGTTTAACGACCAATTATTAGGATGTTGTTTTTCCTGTGCTTTCTTCCGACAATCACGCGCGCTTTATGGTGCAAGGGCCTACATTCATAGCATTTGGGCCGGCGACATTGTTTCTTTACGTGGCCCGCGTGCTCACATTTAAAAAACTTCACTTCAAAAGAAAAACACCGCGATCACTCCGTTTTCGTACAGCAGTGTCGATCTCCTCCAATTAAGTAGCAATTTTAATGGCAGCACATAAATCACTTGGGTTCCGCCATTGTGACCCTCCTTGAAATAACAGCAGAATAACCTCCTAGAAACACATCTGGAGCCCTATTCTCTGCCTCACACAGAATCACTCTATCGGCCGCCGCATTCTGCGTTAGTTCATATGTTTGTGAATTGAGTTTCCTAATCCTGTCAGAAAAGGATTCCACTGATTCGTTGTGCTTCTGTAACAGTCCATTGAGTTTTTCCGTAAAGAATCTCGCAATTTGCTGCTTCCGATAGTGCTCTATCAGCCCGTTCGCCAGTTGACCAAACGTTTGGGCCTTAGTGAAGCTCTTGTGATACATAACATACGTTTTCGTTTCACCCACTAACCTTAATGTAGCCAAATTAAAAGACTTCATTCCGATTATTTCCCAATTTGGCTGCAGCCTTTACATCACTAATAAAAACAGGTACATCCTCGGTTACCTTCCCCGGAAATGGCGTTATGAGGTTAGCTGTTGTGGGATCGATGTGATGGGCGGGTACATAGAACACGGTTTTATTTTCTGCTGAATCAAGTAGTCGCTGCCTCCCAATGGCTTTCCATTGCTCCAATCTCCTACGAAATGCTTCATTGTCTTGCCTATGTTGTGTTGCAGTTTGTAACAACGTAGCTATCTGCCCCTTCAAAGCTTCCCCCGTTTCACTCAGAGTCGCTGCTCGTGTTTTTTGCATCTTCCGTTATACCAGAAAAGCTGTTCACCAGTGTGCTTCGTGATCAAGCCTTCTATACGTAGGACGTAGTATAGGTAGCTGACACAGCTTGAACAAATGGTAAGTCATGACCAGATATATTACAGTGCAGACACCTCACTGGCTGCAAGTAAACTGTTCTAGTATTCCTGTGAAAAGTCTGTAGCTTCTTGCAGTCTAACCAATAAAACATTTAGCGAACTGTGAAGGTCCCTACTGCTCAACATGGCCATAAGAAAATACAGAACAAGGAAGCAAACAATGTCAGTCAGTCACCACACCGCATTGTTACGAAATTCGACTCGTTGCTGCTGAGCTCTCGTCTGAGCTGCGTAGACGGTAGGCTGCTGTTGTTTTAGATGTATGGGTTTGACAGCAGTCGTAGACGTCTCTACCTGTAGCAACCCTTGCTGACTCCAGATATATGGGTCCAGTCCCAGACACCTACAGGCTTCAGAAGGGAGCTGGGCGAGATGCCGTGGCGAGGACCTTGTTACGTCCGAGAGCTCCAAGAAAACATCGACAGTAACACATTTATTAGGCAGTAATACAGGATTGACTTCCAAAGTACCGCTCCACATCCGCGCCAGCGGAGTAGCTCCTCGTCAGCTGCGGTACGCCGGTGACTGCTCATCTCGCAGTATCGCCAGCACAGCGAAGCATCGGGTGGTGGCTGCTATGTTACGAGCGGCCGTTGGTCGTGGAATATGGCGGCCTCTAGCCCTGCGTATCGATCTCTAAAATGCTCTTATGGGTAGCTCTACCTGAGCATGTGGCATGCAGAGATCGACTCTCAGCTCCCATTTAGGAGAAGTAGCCGGCAGCACTGGTGTCTGCCACAGGAATGGGATGAGCTGCAGCGTTGTCCACCCACTCGATGGCAGATGACGGAGAGCATCCAGATCACGCAGGTAATGCCTCCAGCAGACATGTAGGGTGATAGCGGCCTCTGCGCCTCTTCAGTGTGGCCCCAGAAGTTGGCAATGCAACTGCAGCAACAGCATCCTTCCAGCCGGAATCATCATTCCAAGGAAGATCGAAGTCAGCTAGGCGTGCTGAGGGTCGACCTCCATAGCATCCCCTCAAACGAGTTGGATGAAACTGACACGTGGGCTGAGACTACGCACTGGGCAGTCAGTAATCAGCACTCAGCAATGAGGCTTTTTTTTTGTTATAAGTGTGGAGCCCCTTCACTCTCACAGCGACATGGTGACCGTCTCATAAGAGCTACTGTCACCTCCGTATTTGTTAATTATTAATCGAGGACTTTGAGGGATGTGGGTCCGTGATGTCATCATTTGGTTTGGGTAGGATTACTCAGTACCAAGGCCGCATCGAGGAGATAGATAGTGGACGAAAAACGAACGAAGCGTAGCGGGTTCAAGGGCAGAGGAAAAAAAGTCCCAAGGCAAGCAACAAGGGAAAAAAGAACACTCTGCAATAGTCTGGTCTGGTACTAAGAGCAGTAGCGAATTTTCTTGCTACCTGCTACATATCGTGCAAGGGCGAGGTTGCTGTTAGTTTCGGGTATCGTGCAGTTCTCGGTGCCGTTGTCACAGCTTAGGTTGTCGTAAAGAACGTCAGTCCTGTCGAGGAGTGGCATTGCTGGGCTGGGCAGCTGCCGCGTCTGTACCTATAACAAGCCAAGGTCGTGATATGAGTGGGTGATGGATCATAAAAATGGTTCAAATGGCTCTGAGCACTATGGGACTTAACTTCTAAGGTCATCAGTCCCCTAGGACTTAGAACTACTTAAACCTAACTAACCTAAGGACGTCACACACATCCATGCCCGAGGCGGGATTCGGACCTGCGACCGTAGCGGTCACGCGGTTCCAGACTGTAGCGCCTAGAACCGCACGGCCATCAGGCCGGCGATGGATCATAAATCGATAGCGCTGTGTAAGGGTTTTGGTTGGCTTTGTTCACGTTTAGTGTTCAATACGGCATCCCTGCGTCGCAGTGAGGCTTTCGTATCCACTAAATGAACCTGTAACGAAACTTGCATCTCTTCTTTTTACCTTCTCTATTTCCTCCAAGAAGTCTATTTGGTACAGGTCCCAGAGCGACCAGCAACATTCAGGTATCAGTAAAACTAGTGTTTTTTAACTTACTTCCTTTGTTGATTGACTGCATTTCCTGAGGTTTCTTCCAGTGAATCTCAGTCTGGCATCTGTCTTATTCGCGATTAATTTTATGTGGTCATTCCACTTCACGTCACTCTGTATGCGTAGTCTTGGATATTTAATGAAAGTAACTGCTTGTAGTGATTGTTCTGCACTCGGGTAATCATGGAATAATGGGTCTCTCTGTCTTTGTATTCGCAGTACGTTACATTTGTTTATGTCGGAGGTCTGTTGCCATTCTCTCCACCAAGCATCAATCCTCTGCAGGTATTCCTGCATTTATCTACAATTTTCTAGCGTTGCATCTTCTCTGTATGCAACAGCATCATCTACATAAACGATCAGGGAAGTTACCATTTTATCTGATAAGCTTTTGACATATATTGTGAAGATCATTCTAGTGTAAGCTGTCGCCAGCACTCCATCAGAAAAGTTGTAGCATGAAGACCGATAGTAGGCGGTGGGTCAAGCGCGCCTGTGGCGATAGAGGCCAGAGACACACTCGCAAGCAACACGCCGCCAACGCCTTCTCGACGGTACCTACTTAGGCAGCCGCAGCTGACTGGAGGGCCTCACTGACTCACTCACGCAGTTTGGCGTCTGTCAGTACATTTGCACAGCACGCGCAGTCCACACCACAGGCTACGACAGTACATAGCGACCAGATCTGTGACTATACCGGGACACGTACTTTACCAGTAGTGAGGCTAAAATAGCAAGATTACCTGTATTGTGTGCAAGAGAACCATTGCTGATGAGCTTGTACCAGAACACGTGGACTCTATTAAGTATATATTCATGTAAATTAACCAATATTAATTCACGTGTGCATCTGTGTTGTAGAAAGAGGATACGACCACCCACAACAACATCCTCTCCCTTGCTTCTTTGCGGTACAAGGCTCTTCAAATACTAATGGTCCTATACACACCCGAAGTTTGTTTTACGTCTGAAGACTCCCCTCTCTTCAGAATGATGTGCTATGTTCGGTTCGATAGAAACTTTTCAGTCCAGTCACAAAGTTGCTGTCATCTTCCGAACGCTTGTATTTTGTTCATTAGGTAACAGTGCGGAACTGTTTTAAAATATATCAACGCAGGTTTTCATGCGATAAGTGCCCTATTTTGTAGACTTTTTGGAAAATGAACGTTTTCCATTTATCTGTCGCTTTTACTCGTCACTTGAATGCGCCAGTGACCATTCGTGCCGCTCTTCGTTGCATTCTTTTGATGACTGAATACCACCGAAGGCTATGTAGATGACACACCCTGGAGCTCTATTCCTTATGGGTCATAGAAGTGTTCTCTAAACTGAAACCTGCCCGTCCTTTGCCTACCGCCGAGCTAATACTATTATTCAGTTTCATGATCTCCATCCCCAATTCCTTCTTTGTGTTTGTATGATATGAATGACAAAAATTCTGACCCATTAATCTTGTAAAAGTGACCTACATTTTTACGTCTCACGCAGGACAGACATACACATTTCGCTGTGTAAATATCTAGCTGCCAGACGTTGGCACAGACTGATATTTAGTCCACATCGCAATGGAAATTACTATAATTTTTATCATATGTCACTTTATTGTCGATAACTGTCGGTAACTGTATTCCCTACAAAAAACGTTTCCGATTACAGTTATCACTACCCACCAAATCATTGATACGTAACGTAAACGATAATTATTCTATAATTTGTCTGGCAGACGAGTGTGTGTGTGTGTGTGTGTGTGTGCGCCCACCCATCCTGCCTACAGTTAATAGTAGGCTTCAAAGCAAGTGTACTTGGACTTATTTACAGGCTTGTATTAAGGAGCGACATATTAAGATTTCCATGGGTGTACGCATTAAATAGTTTAATTTATTTTAAAAAAAGTGCAGTAAAAACCATGGAAAGCAGCGCCAGAGATATCAAAATCAGTAGTAAACAGTGCCATTGTTTTACTTTACTAATAGTATAATAGTTTTATCAGTCTGGGCACTACATGTTAAAAATTTTTTGTGATGCCTTGGACAACCCCAAACTGAAAATAAACAGAAACAAACTCGAATAATTGCGACAGATAAATCTAACAGACAAATAAGGCAGAAGAGTAAGATAGGAAATAAAATATTAGTACAAAATATTTTGCTGCGTAGGAAGTACAATACCTCAAGACAACAGGAGGACAATGGCTATTAAAAGAAGAACTGCAGTGACTGACCAAGCGTTCAGAAATAAGAAAACAATCACCTACAATACAGAAACAAAAGATAAATTCACCGTGACATTTACATGGGGTATTTTAAGCTACGGCTGCAAAGGTGGGTCCCTGTGGAAACAAGAACAGAAAAAAGTTGAAAGTAACAAATGTGGGAGGTGGTAAGTCACATAAATATCCTGGACTGAAAGGAAATCTTAAGAACAAATACCAAAACATAAATTAAAGAGAAATAGTCATTGGTTAACATGTACAGAGGAAAAAACTAAATTAATTGAATATCCAGTTCGACAAAACAGCTTCATAATAAAAAAATTAGAAGGAAAAATATCGGGGCAAGCTGGCGAGGCAGACCCAGAAAATTCATATTGCTTTTTTTGAATTCTGCTCTACATTTCAGACTGACACAGATATATGAGACTATTTCTCAGCATAGTGATCAGTGTCTGTAAACTATGGTCGGAGTTATAGTACTGTAATTTGGGTGGAGTGGGATTTGTGGGCTTATTTTACAGCAGCATTTATTAACAAACATATATTATCACAGAAAGCTGAAATGGCATTTAAAGAAGTGATTGGTAGTTAGTGTCAAATTAACAGTATTCTGCCCAGAAATAGTCTTACTTAATATGGACAGGGCATCAATAATAACAATAATAATAATAATAATCTAAGGAGACACAATGTTTTGGAGCGCTAATCTTATTCTGCCCTGATACGTACAAGCAGGGTCCGATCCAGAAGAAATGAACAGAAATCACAACATTCACTATATGAGCCCATAGTAACTTTATAAGCTGTGAACCAGAATGACATAATGTCAAATGCCAGTACATCAGCTGCATTCTGCTATTAAAAACCTCCACCAGTCACTCACGTAATACCACGGACAACACTACTATAACGAGCCACCTCATTTCAGACACAGTAGAATAACACAGAAAAATGGCTACATGCAATGTTGTGAAGCCGACCACTGCGTGAATACGAAACACAATAGAGAAATCGCTTTCTGATGACCTCATGGCCACACTGTACAATAAAGATTTTACAACTCATAACGGATACATTGCGTTCACAAACACAACAGCCACTGGCTGCCTTCACAGCTCTCAGCACCCGCTGAACGATAACTTCACCCTGACCAACATCTGTCAGCTGCCCAACAGTAAATGCGGGTCATAAAAGCGAAACATTAGTTCTGTGTACAAGACACCAGCGTTCCGTACCTCCAGCAATGGCTATCGTATTCTTCCGGACCCCAGGGAAAGACACCGTCAGCTCTCCAAGTGGGTTACGGTCACTTGCAGCTTGGCCACGCCCTGCGTTGACCGTTGTGATTCTCTGTGTGCCGACTAGTTCTACGGCAGTTCACTTTCCAGACTCCTCCTGTTTCCATCTGGCTGCCAACACACTCGATTTTCTCCGAACTTCGGCTCGTGGCGACTAGTTGGGCCAGCAAAGCCGAACCTCGAAACATGTGCGGCCAGCGCACCAACACAGCCTGGTTCTGACCCACGACTTCTCAGCCGTCGGCTGTCGTAGTCTTCGGGGGTGGCTCATATTGTCGTCGCCTCGCTGCTCCTCAGCACCGCTGACCGGCACATACTGGTCAACCTACCGACACGCAGCCCCGTCCACTGCGTCAATGTCTGACCCCTGGCGATGCATCGCATCATTATCAGCCGCTTCCACAGCAGCCGCATCGCTGGCCGCCACAGGGTGCTGACGGTACTTCTCCGTACAGCAGACTGTCCAGTCAGAATAATTGACCATCATGTGAAAAGACTGGTAGTGTATAGGTACCTTAGAATAAACAGTGAAGGAAATCATCAGCCAGAGAGGCATTACAGTCCTGAACGAAATAGTAACAATTGGCCAATAAGTTTTCAGCTGCCACTATATGCAACAAGAACGCACGAAAACGCAATACTAATTGCTATTGTGGGCTACGGGTCAAGCGTTTGGGCTCACAGAGCAAGAAAGTTAAGGACAGCACAGACTGTAGGGCCTGTAAGGCGAGAACAGAAAAGTGTACCCCTGCGCCTTACAGGCGGCAGTACAACAACACTGACTGAGGCACTGCTGCAGATAATTGGGCTTCCTACCTCTAGACCTAAGCGTAAGAAGGAAAGGTACTCAATACGAGCTCAAAAAGGTAAAGGAAATGGGCACAATAGTCAAGTACGAGGGTCGTTCAACAAGTAATGTCCAACATCTTTTTAAAAAGGTATTAATATACACAGACAAACGTCCTTGGTTCTGCTTCACATTTGATGTTTGTTCTGTGCGTCGCTGAAGGTTCGATCTGTTCTGGTAGATGGCAGAGTCATAGTACAGCGTCAAAAGGCGTCTACACACGACTCACGTTACAAGCAACGTGATGTTATTGAATTCTTGTGTGCAGAAAAAGAAACCATGGTGATGCTGCAGTTGATAGGAGTACAGTTGGGCAGTGGATAAAGAAAGTTACAGCCGCAGGAAATGCAGAAACAGATCTCCACGATCGGCCACGCTTGGGACGTCCTGTCACAGCCACTGCTCCAGACATGCTGAATAGTGCGGAAGCCATTATTCGTGCCGACCGGAGCATCACAGCTCGACAATTGGCTCTACAGTTGTCGATCAGCATTGTAGGTGCGTCTGCAATGATCGACACTCTCGGATATTCAACCACTTTGCGCCGGAAACAAAAAGGCAGTCCATGGAGTGGCATCATACTCATTCACCACAGAAGAAGGAATTCAAGACAACCCCCTCTGCCGGAAAGGTCATGGTGACAGTCTTCTGGGATTGTGATTGCATCACTCTCGTGGATGTGATGCCACGAGGGTCAACCATCAATTCAGAGGCCTACGTGAAGACTCTGAACAAACTCAAGAAACATTTCCGAAGTGTTCGATCGGACAAGAATCCAACAGAAGTCTTGCTACAACACGATAATGCAAGCCTACATACATTACTGCATTTACTAGGCAACCTTGTATTTTAATAACCGTTCGAATTTTGTGTCGAATTGGTTGTGCTCTTTGTCGATTAGTTCAGACGTTCTTTGCACAACAGTATTTATCATGGGTAGGGACTGCGATTGCTGTGTTCTGATGTGGGCTGTGTTGGCATCCCTTCGCTCCCAGCTTCAGGCAGTGTTGGCTTCGGTCACACAGCTTGAGGCTGTTGCCAATGGGCATCACTGTGGGGGTCCGGATGGGGGTTCGACGAGGACGGCCAGCTCGTCCCACGCATCCCCCGATCGGACTACGGCTGTGGCTGCCCGGGATACTGCCCACATTGAGGCTGACCTCTTACCCGTGGTACAGTGGGAGGTCGTCTCGAGGTGTGACACGGGGCGAAAGACATTCCGGAGGGCTGAACGGAAGGCCTCTTCGGTTTGTCTGACGAACCGGTTTCAAGCTCTCCCCTTAGCGATATTGCAGCAAGAGGGGGGAAGAAAACTTATGTGCGCTCCGTGTGCATACCGGGGGGAGTCATTCCAGATGTGGAAAGGGTCCTTCCGGATGCCATGAAGGGTACAGGGTGCACCCATGTGCAGGTGGTCGCTCATATCGGCACCAATGATGTGTGTCGCTATGGATCGGAGGAAATCCTCTCTGGCTTCCGGCGGTTATCTGATTTGGTGAAGACTGCCAGTCTCGCTAGCGCGATGAAAGCAGAGCTCACCATCTGCAGCATCATCGACAGGACTGACTGCGGACCTTGGGTACAGAACCGAGTGGAGGGTCTGAATCAGAGACTGAGACGGTTCTGCGACTGTGTGGGCTGCAGATTCCTCGACTTGCGCCATAGGGTGGTGGGGTTTCGGGTTCCGCTGGATTGGTCAGGACTCCACTACACACAGCAGGTGGCTACACGGATAACAGGGGTTGTGTGGCGTGGACTGGGCGGTTTTTTAGGTTAGATGGCCTCGGGCAAGTACAGAAAGGGCAACAGCCTCAAAGGGTGCGGGGCGAAGTCAGGACATGCGGGGACCAAGCAGCAATCGGTATTCTAATTGTAAACTGTCCAAGCTGCGTTGGTGAAGTACCGGAACTTCAAGCGCTGATAGAGAGCACCAAAGCTGAAATCGTTATAGGTACGGAAAGATGGGTGAAGCCAGAGACAAATTCTGCCGAAATTTTTACAAAGGCACAGACGGTGTTTAGAAAGGATAGATTGCATGCAACCGGTGGTGGCGTGTTTGTCGCTGTTAGTAATAGTTTATCCTGTAGTGAAGTAGAAGTGGATAGTTCCTGTGAATTTTTATGGGTGGAGGTTACACTCAACAACCGAGCTAGGTTAATAATTGGCTCCTTTTACCGACCTCCCGACTCAACAGCATTAGTGGCAGAACAACTGAGAGAAAATGTAGAATCCATTTCACATAAATTTTCTCAGCATGTTATAGTCTTAGGTGGAGATTTCAACTTACCAGATATAGACTGGGACACTCAGTTGTTTAGGACTGTTGGTAGGGACAGAGCATCGAGTGACATTATAGTGAGTGCACATTCCGAAAATTACCTCGAGCAATTAAACAGAGAACCGACTCGTGGAGATAACATCTTGGACCTACTGATAACAAACAGACCCGAACTTTTCGACTCTGTATGTACAGAACAGAGAATCAGTGATCATAAGGCCGTTGCAGCATCCCTGAATAAGGAAGTTAATAGGAATATAAAAAAAGGGAGGAAGGTTTATCTGTTTAGCAAGAGTAATAGAAGGCAGATTTCAGACTACCTAACAGATCAAAACGAAAATTTCTGTTCCGACACTGACAATGTTGAGTGGTTATGGAAAAAGTTCAAGGCAATCGTAAAATGCGTTTTAGAGACGCACGTGGCGAGTAAAACCGTGAGGGACGGGAAAAACCCACCGTGGTTCAACAACAAAGTTAGGAAACTACTGCGAAAGCAAAAATAGCTTCACTGCAAGTTTAAACGCAGCCAACACCTCTCAGACGAACAGAAGCTAAACGATGTCAAAGTTAGCTTAAGGAGGTCTATGCGTGGAGCGTTCAGTGAATTCGAAAGTAAAATTCTATGTACCGACTTGACAGAAAATCCTAAGATGTTCTGGTCATACGTTACATCAGTAAGTGGCCCGAAACAGCATATCCAGACACTCTGGGATGATGATGGCATTGAAACAGAGGATGACACGCGCAAAGCTGAAATACTGAACACCTTTTTCCAAAGCTGTTTCACAGAGGAAGACCGCGCTGCAGTTCCTTCTCTAAATCTTCGCACAAACGAAAAAATGCCTGACATCGAAATAAGTGTCCAAGGAATAGAAAAGCAACTGAAATCACTCAACAGAGGAAAGTCCACTAGACCTGACGGGATACCAATTCGATTCTACACAGAGTACGCGAAAGAACTTGCCCCCCTTCTAACAGCCGTGTACCGCAAGTCTCTAGAGGATCGGATGGTTCAAAATGATTGGAAAAGAACACAGGTAGTCTCAGTCTTCAAGAAGGGTCGTCGAGCAGATGCGCAAAACTATAGACCTATATGTCTGACATCGATCTGTTGTAGAATTTTAGAACATGTTTTTTGCTCGCGTATCATGTCATTTCTGGAAACCCAGAATCTACTCTGTAGGAATCAACATGGATTCCGGAAACAGCGATCGTGTGAGACCCAACTCGCTTTATTTGTTCATGAGACCCAGAAAATATTACATACAGGCTCCCAGGTAGATGCAATTTTCCTTGACTTCCGGAAGGCGTTCAATACAGTTCCGCACTGTCGCCTGACAAACAAAGTAAGAGCCTACGGGATATCAGACCAGCTGTGTGGCTGGATTGAAGAGTTTTTAGTAAAACAGAACACAAAATTGTTGTTCTCAATGGAGAGACGTCTACAGACGTTAAAGTAACCTCTGGTGTGCCACATGGGAGTGTTATGGGACCATTGCTTTTCACAATATATATATATGACCTAGTAGATAGTATCGGAAGTTCCATGCGGATTTTCGCGGATGATGCTGTAGTATACAGAGAAGCTGCAGCATTAGAAAAATCCAGCGAAATGCAGGAAGATCTGCAGCGGATAGGCACTTGGTGCAGGGAGTGGCAACTGACTTTTAACATAGCAAATGTAATGTATTGCGAACACATAGAAAGAAGGATCCTTTATTGTATTATTATATGATAGCGGAACAAACACTGGTAGCAGTTACTTCTGTAAAATATCTGGGAGTATGCGTGCGGAACGATTTGAAGTGGAATGGTCATATAAAATTAATTGTTTGTAACGCGGGTGCCAGGTTGATTCATTGGGAGAGTCCTTAGAAAATGTACTCCATCAACAAAGGAGGTGGCTTACAAAACACTCGTTCGACCTATACTGGAGTACTGCTCATCAGTGTGGGATCCGTTCCAGATCGGGTTGACGAAGGAGATAGAGAAGATCCAAAGAAGAGCGGCGAGTTTCGTCACAGGGTTATTTGGTAACCGTGATAGCGTTACGGAGATGTTTAGCAAACTCAAGTGGCAGACTCTGCAAGAGAGGCGCTCTGCATCGCGGTGTAGCTTGCTCGCCAGGTTTCGAGAGGGTGCGTTTCTGGATGAGGTATCGAATATATTGCTTCCCCCTACTTATACATCCCGAGGAGATCACGAACGCGAGTGGAACAGGTAAGGGAGGATAAGACAGTGGCACGTAAAGTGCCCACAACCACACACCATTGGGTGGCTTGCGGAGTATAAATGTAGATGTAGATATAGAAGTATGAGAACCCGGAAACACATCGCCAAATTGGTCTGGACATAATTGCTTCATCCACTCTACAGTCCAGACGTCGCCCCCTGAGACTTCCATCTCTTTGGGCCACTTAAAGATTCTCAACGGGGGACACACTTTAAGATAACGAGAGTGTCAGTCATGTAGTAAAAACATGTCTGCGCTTAAATGACAAGAGCTTTTACCAGCAGGGAATACATGCTCTTCCATAACGTTGGCGTACGAACGCAGAACGTGATGGAGACTACGTAGAAAAATAGAACACGGGCAAGACATGTTGATATATGTTGTCACCAAATTCTGACTCTTAACAATATATATGTTATGAGAAAAAGATTTAGGGCAATCCTTATTGAACGACCCTCGTAGAATAAGGAAATAAAGGCATGCCTTGATATAGAATGGCAATAAATCTGCGACAGAACAGAAACAGAGAGGAGCAATTACCAGTTCCCACGTAACGTAATAGAAAGATCAAGAATGCCATTCTTTCTTCCGACTAAGGGCACTATACACCATCCGTATGGAGGAGCTCCATGTCAGACCTATTTACTGAAAATACGACAATGCAACACAGACACTTGCGAATGTGGAGCATCCGGCGACACAGACCACACCATCTGGGAACGTGCTATTAGACAAGATGCTACAGACCAGGACAGGAACGTCTTTCGTAATGCGACAGTCTATAGCATAATAAGGAATGAAGAACTGTGGCATAAGCTGAACTCGCTAAAATATCAGCTTATAAAATGCAAGCTTACGTGGGTGAGAGACAAGCAAGAAGAGCCCATAAATCATGAAACACGGTGCAACCTGGCCGACCACTCATCAACCTTCTGGAACCATTGAGGTGATGAGCCTGGGGGAGGGGTAGGAAGGGATTTCCTGAGACCCTGACAGCCATCTCCCAGTCTCTGTATCTTGGGTGGCACAACAATGCAGCACCAGTGATTATTCAGATGTACGTCAGTGTGTCGCTGGCAACTATCCAATCACATGAGAAATCTAGATTAGTTCTGATAGCAATTACTATAACATAGTGTAATGCTGTGTAGTGTAATGTTGTGTAGTACCGTAATTCTGAATTATAAATTACAACATTTGTGATCAAGTACGTAGCATAGGGTAGCAAACATGTAGCGTGTGCCATATGGATCCCAGATGAATATACAGGGTGGTCCATTGATAGTGACAGGGCCATATATCTCACGAAATAAGCATCAAACTAAAAAACTACAAAGAACGAAAACTCGTCTGGCTTGAAGGGGGAAACCAGATGGTGCTATGGTTGGCCCGATAGATGGCGCTGCCATAGTCAAACGAATATCAACTGCGTTTTTTAAATGGAAACCCCCATTTTTATTACATATTCCTGTAGTACGTAAAGAAATATGAATGTTTTAGTTGGACCATTTTTTTGGCTTTGTGAAAGATGTCACTGTAATAGTCACAAACGTATAAGTACGTGGTATCATGTAACATTCCGCCAGTGCGGACGGTATTTGCTTCGTGATACATTACCCGTGTCAAAACGGACCGTTTACCAATTGCGGAAAAGGTCGATATCGTGTTGATGTATGGCTATTGTAATCAAAATGCCCAACGGGCGTGTGCTATGTATATGCTCGGTATTCTGGACGAGATCATCCAAGTGTCCGGACCGTTCGCCGTATAGTTACGTTATTTAAGAAAACAGGAAAAGTTCAGCCACATGTGAAACGTCAACCACTACCGGCAACAAATGATGATGCCCAAGTAGGTGTTTTAGCTGCTGTCGCGGCTAATCCGCACATCAGTAGCAGACAAATTGCGCGAGAATCGGGAGTACCAAAAACGTCGGTGTTGAGAATGCTACATCAACATCGATTGCACCCGTACCATACGTCTATGCATCAGGAATTGCATGGCGACGACTTTGAATGTCGTGTACAGTTCTAACATTGGGCGCAAGAGAAATTACGGGACGATGACAGATTTTTGCAAGCGTTCTATTTAGCGACGAAGCGTCATTCAGCAACAGCGGTAACGTAAACCGGCATAATATGCACTATTGGGCAACGGAAAATCCACGATGGCTGCGACAAGTAGAACATCAGCGACCTTGGGGGGTTAATGTATGGTGCGGCATTATGGGAGGAAGGATAAATGGCCCCCTTTTATCGATGGCAATCTAAATGGTGCAATGTATGCTGATTTCCTACGTAATTTTCTACCGATGTTACTACAAGATGTTTCACTGCATGACAGAATGACGATGTACTTCCAACATGATGGATGTCCGGCACATAGCTCGCGTGCGGTTGAAGCGGTAGCGAATAGCAAATTTCATGACAGAAGGACTGGTCGTCGAAGCACCATACCATCGCCCGCACGTTTACGGGATCTGACGTCCCCGGATTTCTTTCTGAGGGGAAAGTTCAATGGTATTTGCTATCGTGATCCACCGACAACGCCTAACATGCGTCAGCGCATTGTCAATGCATGTGCGAATATTACGGAAGGCGAACTGCTCGCTGTTGAGAGGAATGTCGTTACTCGTATTGCCAAATGCATTGAGGTTGTCGGACATCATTTTGAGCATTTATTGCATTAATGTTGTATTTAAAGGTAATTACGCTGTAACAGCATGCGTTCTCAGAAATGATAAGTTCACAAAGGTACATGTATCACATTGGAACAACCGAATTAAAATGTTCAAACGTACCTACGTTCTGTATTTTAATTTAAAAAACCTACCTGTTACCAACTGTTCGTCTAAAATTGTGAGCGATATTTTTGTGACTATTACAGTGCTATCACTATCTATCACAAAGCGAAAAAAGTGGTCCAACTAAAACATTCATATTTCGTTACGTACTAAACTGATATGTAATAAAAATGTGAATTCCCATTTTAAAAAACGCAGTTGATATCCGTTTGACCTATGAAAATGCCATCTAGCGGGCCAACTGGTTTCCCCCTTGAAGCTAGACAAGTTTCGTTCTTTGTAGTTTTTTCGTTTGACGCTTATTTCGTGAGGTATTTGGCCCGGTCACGATCAATGGACCACCCTGTATAGGAGTGTCTGTGCGTCAGATGGCCAAATGGAATATGCAGAATTTTTTCTTTCCGACTTTTTGATACGTACATTTTATGCAGTTTTTCCTCTTGAACACGATAATGCTTAGTTATACTAACACATTAAAAAATATGTTAATATATTATCTACATCTACATAGATACTCCGCAAGCCGCCGTACGGTGTGTGGCGGAGGGTGCCATCTACCACTATTAATCATTTCCTTCCCTGTTTCATTTGCAACTAGTGCAAGGGAGAAACGATGATATATACGCCTCCGTATGAGCCCTAATTTCTCGTATCTCAGCTTCGCGGTCCATGTAAGTAGTGTATGTTGACGGCAGTAGAACCGTTCGGGAGTCAGTTTCAGATGCCGAGTCTAAATTTGTTGAACAGCGTTTCTCGAAAAGAACGTCGTCTTCGCTCCATGGCTTCCCATTGAATCCCTGAAGCATCTCCGTGAGACTTACATGTTGTTCGAACTTACCGGAAACAAATGAAGCAGCCCACCTCTGAGTTGCTTCGATGTCGTCCTTCAATCCGACCTGGTACGGATCCCAAACATTGGAACAGTACTCATGAATAGGTTTCACCAGAGACCTATATGCGGTCTGCTTTACATGTGAAGCACAATTTCCTAAAATTCTCCCGATAGATCGAAGTCGACCATTCCCTTTCCCTCCTACGGTTCTCACATGCTTGTTCTATTTCATATCGCTTTGAAATGTTATGACCAGATATTTAAACGACTTGACTGTGTAAAGCAGGTCACTACTAATATTGTATCCGAACGTTACCGGTTTGTTATTCCTACACATCCGCATTAACTTAGATTTTTCCGCATTTAGGGCTAGCTGTCATTTGTCACACAATCTAGAAAATTTGTCAAAGTCGTCTTGTATCTTTCTAAAGTCACTCAACTTCGACACATTACGGTACACAACGGCATCGTCAGCAAACAACCGCAGACTGTTTCCCATCCTTTCCGCCAAATCATTTGTGCATACGGAGAACAACAGGGTCCTATCACACTTTGTTGGGGCAATTCTGAAGATACCGTTGCCCCTGATGAACACTCGGCGTGGAGGACATCACACTGGGTGCTATTACTTAATAAGTCTTCGAGTCACTCAGATGTCTGTGAACTTACTCCATATGCCTGTACCTTCGTTAACAGACCTCAATGGGGCACGGTGTCAAATACACTACTGGCCATCAAAATTGCTACACCACGAAGATGACGTGCTGCAGACGCGAAATTTAACTGACAGGAAGAAGATGCTGTGATATGCAGATGATTAGCGTTTCAGAGCATTCACACAAGGTTGGCGCCTGTGGTGACACTTAAAACGTGCTGACATGAGGAAAGTTTCCAACCGATTTCTCATACACAAACAGCAGTTGACCAGCATTACCTGGCGAAACGTTGTTGTGATGCCTCGTCTAAGGAGGAGAAATGCATACCATCACGTTTCCGACTTTGATAAAGGTCGGATTGTAGCCTATCGCGATTGCGGTTTATCGTTTTGCGACATTGCTGCTCGCGTTGGCCGAGATCCAATGACTGTTAGCAGAATATGAAATCGGTGGGTTCAGGAGGGTAATACGGAACGCCGTGCTGGATCCCAAAGGCCTCGTATCACTAGCAGTCGAGATGACAGGCATCTTATCTGCGTGGCTATAACGGATCGTGCAGCCCCGTCTAGATCCCTGAGTCAACAGATGGGGCCGTTTGCAAGACAAAAACCATCTGCACGAACAGTTTGACGACGTTTTCAGTAGCATGGACTATCAGCTCGGAGACCATGGCTGCTGTTACCCTTGACGCTGCATCACAGACAGGAGAGCCTGCGATGATGTACTCAACGACGAACCTGGGTGCACGAACTGCAAAACGTCATTTTTTCGGATGAATCCAGGTTCTGTTTACAGCATGATGATGGTCAGATCCGTGTTTGGCGACATCGCGGTGAACGCACATGGGAAGCATGTATTCGTCATCGCCATACTGGCGTATCTCCCGGCGTGATGGTATGGGGTGCCATTGGTTACACGTTTCGGTCACCTCTTGTTCGCATTGACGGCACTTTGAACAGTGGACGTTACATTTCAGATGTGTTACTGTAACACAAGGAGATGGGACCTGGATAAACTGACTAAACCAGAGGTTGTACAGAGTTTCAGGGAGAGCATAAGGGAACAATTGACGAGAATGGGGGAAAGAAATACGGTTGAAGAAGAATGGGTAGCTTTGAGGGATGAAGTAGTGAAGGCAGCAGACGATCTCAAGTAGGTAAAAAGACGAGGGCTAGTAGAAATCCTTGGGTAACAGAAGAAATATTGAATTTAATTGATGAAAGGAGAAGATATAAAAATGCAGTAAATGAAGCAGGCAAAAAGGAATACAAACGTCTCAAAAATGAGATTGACAGGAAGTGCAAAATGGCTAAGCAGGGATGGCTAGAGGACAAATGTAAGGATGTAGAGGCTTATCTCACTAGGGGTAAGATAGATACTGCCTACAGGAAAATTAAAGAGACCTTTGGAGAAAAGAGAACCACTTGTATGAATATCAAGAGCTCAGATGGAAACCCAGTTCTAAGCAAAGAAGGGGAAGCAGAAAGGTGGAAGGAGTATATAGGGGGTCTATACAAGGGCGACTTGAGGACAATATTATGGAAATGGAAGAGGATATAGATGAAGATGAAGTGGGAGATATGATACTGCGTGAAGAGTTTGACAGAGCACTGAAAGACCTGATTCGAAACAAAGCTCCGGGAGTAGACAACATTCCATTAGAACTACTGACAGCCTTGGGAGAGCCAGTCCTGAAAAAACTCTACCATCTGGTGAGCAAGCTGTATGAGACAGGGGAAATACCCTCAGACTTCAAGAAGAATATAATAATTCCAATCCCAAAGAAAGCATGTGTTGACAGATGTGAAAATTTCCGAACTATGAGTTTAATAAGTCACGGCTGCAAAATACTAACGCGAATTATTTACAGACGAATGGAGAAACTAATGGGACCCGACCTCGGGGAAGATCAGTTTGGATTTCGTAGAAATATCGGAACACGTGAGGCAATACCGACCCTACGACTTATCTTAGAAGCTAGATTAAGGAAAGGCAAACCTACTCTTCTAGCATTTGTAGACTTGGAGAAAGCTTTTGACAATGTTGACTGGAATACTCTCTTTCAAATTCTGAAGGAAGCAGGGGTAAAATACAGGCAGCGAAATGCTATTTACAGTTTGTCCAGAAACCAGATGCCAGTTAGAAGCGTCGAGGGACATGAAAGGGAAGCAGTGGTTGGGAAAGAAGTGAGACAGGGTTGCAGCCTCTCCCCGATGTTATTCAATCTTTATATTGAGCAAGCAGTGAAGGAAACAAAAGAAAAATTCGGAGTAGGTATTAAAATCCATGGAGAAGAAATAAAAACTTTGAGGTTCGCCGATGACATTGTAATTCCGCCAGAGGCAGCAAAGGACTTGGAAGAGCAGTTGAATGGAATGGATAGTGTTTTGATAGGAGGATATAAGATGGACATCAACAAAAGCAAAACGAGGATAATGGAATGTAGTCAAATTAAGTCGGATGATGCTGAGGGAATTACATTAGGAAATGAGACACCTAAGGTAGTAAATGAGTTTTGCTATTTGGGGAGCAAAATAACTGATGATGGTCGAAGTAGAGAGGATACAAAATGTAGACTGGCAATGGCAAGGAAAGCATTTCCGAAGAATAGAAATTTGATAACATCGATTATAGGTTTAAGTGTCAGGAAGTCGTTTCTGAAAGTATTTGTATGGAGTGTAGCCATGTATGGAAGTAAAACATGGACGATAAATAGTTTGGACAAGAAGAGAATAGAAGCTTTCGAAATGTGGTGCTACAGAAGAATGCTGAAGATTAGATGGGTAGATCACATAACTAATGAGGAAGTATTGAATAGGATTGGGGAGAAGAGAAGTTTGTTCCACAACTTGACTAGAAGAAGGGATCGGTTGGTAGGACATGTTCTGAGGCATCAAGGGATCACCAGTTTAGTACTGGAGGGCAGCGTGGAGGGTAAAAATCGTAGAGGGAGACCAAGAGATGAATACACTAAGCAGATTGAGAAGGATGTAGGTTGCAGTAGGTACTGGGAGATGAAGAAGCTTGCACAGGATAGAGTAGTGTGGAGAGCTGCATCAAACCAGTCTGAGGACTGAAGACGAGAACAACAACTGTAACACCATAGATCTGAAGCTGTACGGATTTATTTTGCTTTTTTGCTTTGGTTTAATGTTATAACAAATGGTTGAAATGGCTCTGAGCACTATGGGACTTAACATCTGAGGTCATCAGTCCCCTAGAACTTAGAACTACTTAAACCTAACTAACCTAAGGACATCACACACATCCATGTCCGAGGCAGGATTCGAACCTGCGGCCGTAGCGGTCGCGAGGGTCCAGACTGACGCGCCTAGACCGGCTCGGCCACACCGGCCGGCTGTTATAACATTGAGTAGCTGTAAATGTGTTTGAATCGATAACATAAAATTGTAAACTCTTTTCTTTGTTAAAACTTTGATGTCGTGGCTTGATTCTATGCAATGTAGTATATCTGTCATTTAAATTCTTTGTCCCATTTGGAGGGAACAAAACTTACTATGCATAATTGTAATTTCTGTGTGAATAATTTTTTTGTAGAAATGTCAATATGTACAAATGTTCTGTTTTATTTAATGTGTTTGGTTGCTGTTATGTAAACTGATGATCCTCACTTAGGGTTCTTAGTTCTTTAGTATATAAAAGGTGTAGTGGTTCCCCTCGGGAACGGAACTGTGTAGCGCGCGCAAATTGTGGTTGACCTAGGTAGAAAAGGTAGAATAAGAGTCAGTCAGGGACGAGCTACCAAACGGTGCACTGCACATGTAAAAGTTGTATATTGTGCTGGTTCCGAGAGAGGCTTTTCCTGCCGCTTACCAATGCCTCGGATAGATGGATAAATAGCTGGAATATTCTGGAATTGGTATCTATCATCGCCACCAAGAAGTGACAGAGTCCAGCAAGTCTGCCTGCAAATCCACCTACCAACACGCAGTTGCCACCACATTGCGCAATCACTGTAACGGAATACTATAATGATGTACAGTGAAGGATCAGCTTATTGGATGTGTTAGTATGCTAAAATATAATGTATCGTATAACTGAATTCATGTACCTACCTTGATTTTTTTCCCTATCACAACACCTCTCAGGTTCCTCTTCATTTGAACTATGATTACCGAGTGTCCAAGTTTGTGGAAAAAATGAAAGCCTCCCAGTGATGTAAACAGTCTAATTTAAAGTTTTTTTTGGAGTGTCAAAGTCACCTATTTAATCATTTACTTGAAAGTCCAAGACTTTGGTAATAAAGACAATTTGCTGTTTCTTTTAAAAATTAAAAGTTCTTAAAATGAGGCTTATAAAGTTTTGCTTGGTTAATGATAATAGTGCTACCTGTGGTATGTTTTAAAAGGTGAGTCAGTTCTTGCAAATTTGTCAACATTATGTTTCACTGTAGTAAAAGTGGAAAACTGCAATAGTGGATAGTTATATATTCATGTTTGCTAAGTGTTTGTATCTCTTGTGTATTGGAAATGCATATTAATAGTATAACAGGATCCATAGTTTGTCTATTGTGCTAATGCCAGTTAAAAAGTAACGGGAAGACCATTATTTATGAAAATAATAATATCTTTATTCAGAAGATAGGGGGAAGCAACCTGTTAGTGGATTCCGATTAACTTTCATTTTAAATAGTAAAGTATTTAACTGAGAGAGACTTAACCTATGTCCAATTTAACATTCTGCCGTGAATGCTAATAGTAATGTTATAAAACTTATTCGGTTTGAATAAGCCTTGAAAGTAATAGTGTGTTCCGTTATCTGTTATATTTATGCAAACAGTCTGTCCTGCTCTGTCAGCTCCCAATCTTAACCGTTAACATATGCAGGTGTCAAAGTTCATTGCACTCGTGTGTGGTAAAATATAGGTTGTGTTTGTCCGTTAAAGTTAGTAATAATTGTTTTCTTAAACAAGAATGTTAATCATTCTCTTGCCTAATTAGGCTGGCGACCGTTTCCTTTATTCTTCAAACAGTGTAGCTAGGCAAAATATTATTTGTTACTGTTTGAATATTTAAGTAATTCTGACTTTCATTTCCGATAAGCCGCTTCCGTTAGGTACAACGCAGACAATATAACAAAATTCCTCTCAGAGGGTAACACAGCTCTTTTGCGTTATACCATAATTGCTTTAACAAGATAGTTTTATTTCACAACCTGCCTCCAACTTTAGGGTTATGGTACAGCAGTAGCAGACGGTAGTGTTATACGTGGCTTTTCCGTGACAGGACTATTTGTTCTGTTGGGGCATAGTACACAATAAACCAAATTTGGTATTTGATTGTATAAGCTACGTAAATGCTGTTGCAGTATTATATTACGACCCGTGGCTCTACCCTTCATTCGATCGCTGCGAAACCCTACATTTCAGCAGGATAATGAACGACCGCTTGTTGCAGGTTCCGTACGGACCTTTCGGGATACAGGAAATGTTCGACTACTGCTCTGGCCAGCACATTCTCCAGATCTCTCACCAATTGAAAACATCTGGTCAATGGTGGCCGAGCAACTGGCTCGTTACAATACGCCAGTCACTACTCTTGATGAACTGTGGTAACGTGTTGAAGCTGCATGGGCAGCTGTACCTGTACACGCCATCCAAGCTTTGTTTGACTCAATGCCCAGGCCTATCAAGGCCGTTATTACGGCTAGAGGTGGTTGTTCTGGGTACTGATTTCTCAAGATCTATGCACCCAAATTACGTGAAAATGTAATCACATGTCAGTTCTATTGTGATACATTTGTCTAATGAATACCCGTTTATCATCTGCATTTCTTTTTGGTGTAGCAATTTTAATGGCCAATAGTGTACTTTCGGGAAATCTAGAACTATAATTCTGCTTGTTTACCTTCATTCATAGTTCATTACGTGAGAAAAGGGCAAGCTGAGTTACGCACGAGCTATGCTTTCTAAAACTATGCTGATTCGTTGACATAAGCTTGTAGTCTCAAGGAAGTTTGTCATATTCTGAGAATATGTTCAAGGACCCTGCAGCAAATCGAAGTTGTGACCTGTAATTTGGTGGGTCCGTTCTTTTACTCTTCTTATATACACGAGTCACCAGCGTTTTTTTCCAGTCCCTTGGAATTATGTGCTATATTCATATCAATTCCTTTGCAATATTTGGTAATTTCCTGTTTCTAGATAACTGACCAAAACAAATAAACAAATTATGAAACGTCCCCTTAGAAAAATTAATGAATTACTGTGCTGATAAACCTCTTACATTATTTGATTTTCAAACAGCTGAGCAAAACTGAACGTACTCAGACATTACTCTCTTTACTTATTCTGATGAACACTAAACTGACACACAATATTTTTTAGCGCAACGCAATCTGACTTTCAATAATCCCTACAAGAGAATGGCCCTGACTAAATTAACCTATACGTTTCACAAATCACTTACCTCACAAAAATCTTCGTTATTCACACTACTGCAATACAGCGAGCGCCAATACTGCTAGCTAAATAAAAGATTCAAACTACTGAAGGCAGTAACTACTGATAGGCATACTTAGCAAATGAAAGATTTTGATAGAGAACAAACAATGTATTTACCTTAATAGTGTTCAAAAGTCATAATATACATAGCAGTTCATGACATCCATTCTTACAAATGTACTGTTTCTGATGGACACACGTCCCGATCATCCGCTCTCAAAATTCCGCCATTTCTCTCCCCACATCCACCACTGCTGGCGGCTCACCTCCAACTGCGCAACGCTACGTGCTGTTCACATCCAGCTGCCCAACACTACAATAGCAAACAACAATGCAAACCAGCCACAGACTGCACACAGCACAGCCAGTGATTTTCATACAGAGCGCTCTGTGGAGTTACCCAACATAAAAACCTAAACAACCTAATTACAAAATAGATTGTCCACTGCTGAATCGCTGTGTCGCAGCAAAGTTCGGCGCCAGGTTCGGTGCAGCTGCTGGCGACACACCGCCAAACGCGCCTCTCGCGGCCCTCCTGAGCGTGAGGAGACCAGTGCACGCGTAACCAGCTGGTTCGGAAGGAAGAGAAGCTTGCCGCGAAATCCACTGTCACTGCGAAGAGTGTCCTACCAGTCGTTCAGTTCCTCTACAGCAGACATCCGCCGCTTCATCACAGAGCCAATCGAGAGCCGCTGTCTGAACGTCCCCACCGTCGGAAAATTTTTGATTGCCGCAGACCAGTTTCTCGGTTGCCTGGACACTGGTCGCTGCGGTCGAAGCCAATGGTTTTCCTTTGTGATCAGCATCTCCTACGCTATGCGGGCTCCGTCAAATTGCTGGCACGATTTTGCTACGGTTGGACTCGACTTTGCATTTGGTTCACATACTGCCAGAATTCCAGGGTGAATCTGCGCGCAGTGTTACGTCGTGCAAACAAGAATAGTGCTGTCCAACGTTCTTGAACTATGGAGTACTTTTCAGCTGCCACGGCATTTCACTCCCACACTGCACCTGCTATCCGTACGGCAGTAGAACTTTATCTACGGGGAACAGAGAACATGTACTGTCTCCTGATAATGTACCAATCTTGATGCGCAACAGTCCTAGGCGGAGAGATACCGCACCCCGGCAAGAAATGTGACACAAGGAAGAAAATGACGATTTTCAATCTATGTCGCTGAAAAATAAGTGGAAGTGTCACAACGTGCACGAGAAACGTCACATCTCTATTTGGCAACTGTCTGCTTCAAGTCGGTTTTGTTGTAGGCTACTTCATGATTCGCCACGGCTAGAACTGCGTCGCTTCAACGTTGCTACTGACGGGTGTGCGTGGGTCATTCAAGAAGAGCGGCACGTTCTGAACTGCGAAACTTTTCAGGTATAAAGTAAACTGAATGTAAATTATAGTATTATTGATTACTACGGTGACTTTCTTTATACAGTGTCTGTATTTGCATCTTACATTATATTGCGCGTAGTGACTCGGCAATTATTACAGCCGCTGTAAACGTTACAAAAGTTCATGCGTTACAGCGTAGAAGAAAAAAAAATGAAAGTCTCTGCTATAAAGCAAGTTCATGTTGAATCCCTTTCCCCGGCGAAAAGTGTACATACTTTATAAAGCCCATTTTTGTTTCTTATGTTTGCGTAAATTGCGATCCTTAAATGTGCCTAATTAATGTTCCTCATTATATTGTATTGTTGTTGTTGTTGTTGTGGTCTTCAGTCCTGAGACTGGTTTGATGCAGCTCTCCATGCTACTCTATCCTGCGCAAGCTTTTTCATCTCCCAGTACCTACTGCAACCTACATCCTTCTGAATCTGCTTAGTGTATTCATCTCTTGGTCTTCCTCTACGATTTTTACCCTCCACGCTGCCCTCCAATACTAAATTGGTGATCCCTTGATGCCTCAGAACATGTCCTACCAACCGATCCCTTCTTCTGGTCAAGTTGTGCCACAAACTTCTCTTCTCCCCAATCCTATTCAATACTTCCTCATTAGTTATGTGATCTACCCATCTAATCTTCCGCATTCTTCTGTAGCACCACATTTCGAAAGCTTCTATTCTCTTCTTGTCCAAACTATTTATCGCCCATGTTTCACTTCCATACATGGCTACACTCCATACAAATACTTTCAGAAATGACTTCCTGACACTTAAATCAATACTGGATGTTAACAAATATCTCTTCTTCAGAAGCGCTTTCCTTGCCATTGCCAGCCTACGTTTTATATCCTCTCTACTTCGACCATCATCAGTTATTTTGCTCCCCAAATAGCAAAACTCCTTTACTACTTTAAGTGCCTCATTTCCTAATCTAATTCCCTCAGCATCACCCGACGTAGTTAGACTACATTCCATTATCCTTGTTTTGCTTTTGTTGATGTTCATCTTATACCCTCCTTTCAAGACACTGTCCATTCCATTCAACTGCTCTTCCAAGTCCTTTGCTGTCTCTGACAGAATTACAATGTCATCGGCGAACCTCAAAGTTTTTATTTCTTCTCCATGAATTTTAATACCTACTCCGAATTTTTCTTTTGTTTCCTTTACTGCTTGCTCAATATACAGATTGAACAACATCGGGGAGAGGCTACAACCCTGTCTTACTCCCTTCCCAACCACTGCTTCCCTTTCATGTCCCTCGACTCTTATAACTGCCATCTGGTTTCTGTACAAATTGTAAATAGCCTTTCGCTCCCTGTGTTTTACCCTTGCCAGCTTTAGAATTTGAAAGAGAGTATTCCAGTAGTTTTCATAAAATGACGCTTTGGCACTTTGTATTTTTATAATATAATTTCTACATTATTAAGAACTAATTTTGTTTCATGGAGGTTCGAATGTCGTATATCACAGTGGCTTTAAAAAATGGGATGGAAAAGTGGCAAAAGTATTACATGAGGGCTCACAACAAAAACAAAGAAGTTTTTAGAAAAGCAAGAAAAGTGACACAACTCAAACAAATTATTAATGATTACCTGATAACACCACACACTCGACGAGAAGACAGCTACATTACCATATTATTGCGGTATAGAATATAATGCAATTTACTGCCAAAAAAACGTAATTTAAGGGACTCTTATACTATTTCATTACAAGTTTTGTAGAATTCTGTAAGTCGATTTTTCTCAATTGTTGCATATTTTAGTTGCTTCACTGTACGTTCCGGGTGCGGAATTAAGTTATCTTAATTCATAAATTCATTCGTATAAGGCGTTATCAATGGATGGAACTGCTGCAAGAACAAATAAGTGTTAAAGATGAAGAAAGTCAGAAAAGAATGACTAGTTCAACCCGGTATTCCCTTTCGTATATGACTATGGCTAAAGGTTTGTGGGAAGGGTCGTACCGCAGTCGTATTTGATTCGACAAATAAGACAATTTGCGCATCAAAGATTTGCGTTGTTTAAGGATAAGCGCATAAGCAATATTTTGAAATGGAATCAGAATTACATAGTTTTAGTATTAACCACCGGGTTTCATGAATTAAAAAAGACACAGTATTTCCTACATTTACCTTAATCGTTTCAGACCTGGATTTATTCTGGAGGAAGGAAATTTTTTCTTTATGTGGTAGTGCTCTTAGGTTATTTATTAATGATTTTAGATGCAAGATTTGTACAAATATATGTACCCGTTTTCAAAACATACTTAGTACCCTTGGTTTTACTTTATGGAAAACTAACTAACTGCGAAATATTCTCTATTGTAATAAATAGTAAAATCATCAGTTAAGAGGTATTGTGCAAAATAACAATAACAACATTCAACTGAATACAATGAAATATAGCGAATCAACCACATTCGTGTATTCTGGCGGCCACGAGCTGCTGTGCACTGTTACACTGACTTGCTGATGTTTCCATAGTGATGCCCAACAGTTGGCAGCACTTGCACGTTATGAAAAGCTTGAACATTCACAATTGTATACCTCAGTTTTCCCCTGGGAGAAAATTCCGCTATTGCAGCTGAGACACAGTGAAAGTTGATGTGCACAAATGTAGCCAGAGGGTGTGAAAGGGTTAAATGGATGTTACGTTCCTTGTACGCCAACACCTGCATTTACATTCACTTTGGCTGTCCATAAACTAGCTTATGGTGCTGGGTAGTTTATATACCACAATTAACTTACCCCCTTTCCTTTTCCAGTCGCGACTGGTCTACGGTAAGAATTATTGTTGGGAAGCCACTGTGTGGGGTCTCTAATTTTCCCTTCATGGTTTGTTCATGAGATATACGTTGGAGGCAGCCGTGTATTAGTTGGCTCTCCTAGGAATGCATGCTGTGGGAACCACACTGTGAAGAAGAACGCCTCTCCTGTAATGTCTGTCACTAGAACTTGATGAGCATCGTGACTCTCTCCAGCTTACTAAACAAAATGAGATGAAACATATAGCATTTATTTGCGTCTTCATCTATTTTGCCTGTCAATAATATCTTGCATTGCTCATAGAACGACGAGGCTGGCTCTGAGCACTATGGGACTTAACATCTGTGGTCATCAGTCCTCTAGAACTTAGAACTACTTAAACCTAACTAACCTAAGGACATCACACACATCCATGCCCGAGGCAGGATTCGAACCTGCGACCGTAGCAGTCGCGCGGTTCCGGACTGAGCGCCTAGAACCGCTGGACCACCGCGGCCGGCAAAATAACTGATGATAGCCGAAGTAGAGATGATATAAAATGTAGACTGGCAATGGCAAGGAAATCGTTTCTCAAGAAGAGAAATTTGTTAACATCGAGTATAGATTTAAGTGCCAGGAAGTCGTTTCTGAAAGTATTTGTATGGAGTGTAGCCATGTATGGAAGTGAAAGATGGACGAAAAATAGGATAGACAAGAAGAGAATAGAAGCTTTCGAAATGTGGTGCTAAAGAAGAATGCTGAAGATTAGATGGTTAGATAAAATAACTAATAAGGCGGTATTTAATAGAACTGGGGAGAAGAGAAATTTGTGGCATAACATGACTAGAAGAAGGGATCGTTTGGTAGGACATATTCTGAGGCATCAAGGGATCACCAATTTAGTATTGGAGGGCAGCGCGGAGGGAAACTAAGAGATGAATACTAAACAGATTCAGAAGGATGTAGGTTGCAGTAGGTACTGGGAGATGAAGAAGCTTGCACAGGATAGAGTAGCATGGAGAGCTGCATCAAACCAGTCTCTGGACTGAAGACCACAACAGCTGGCCAGAGTGGCTGAGCGGTTCTAGGCGCTTCAGTCTGGAACAGCGCGACTGCTACGGTCGCAGGTTCCAATCCTGCCTCGGGCATGGATGTGTGTGATGTCCTTAGGTTGGTTAGGTATAACTAGTTCTAAGTTCTAGGGGACTGATGACCTCAGCTGTTAAGTCCCATAGGGCTCAGAGCCATTTGAACCACAACAGCAACATTAGAGGGGATGGCCCCGACTGCCAGCTGTCTCACACTGGAGGTGTCCCTGCTCCCCTGGTGTCTTCCTTCGTATCACCTGACGATCACCACCATCTGGAAGTAAACTAATGACTATAAGTTGATGCGAGTTACTTCACAGTTGAAATCATTCAGAAACAGAATCTTTTCCAGGGGACGATGTGGTCATCTCCACCTAGTCTCGGAAACACGTATAGACTGTTGTGTAAAATTTAAAATTTATTTATTAATGTTTACCGTCTACAGCACAGTTTAAACTGTGGAATCCAGCGCATGGGCCAGACGCAGCCAAGCATCTCGCAACATTGCTCAGAACATGCAGGGTTCGCTTCAACTAAACCAACAAGTCTGCAGTGTCAATCACGCACCATGGAAGGTTACATGTTTGTTTCTGAACGCAGAAGAGTACTGTGCCCTTCGCCCCTCCCGCTTCCCACTCACCCACTAACCCGCCGGGTGCTTCCCCTAGTCACAGGCTCTCTTCCGGCGACATATGGTCAGCCCACCTTTCCGGCCCTCTACGGTGCGGTTCCGTGGATATCAGGGAACGAAACTGATGTGAACCCAACACTTATCCTGCGATGATGTGTAGGAAACTTGTCGAAACGTTGCGACAACACGACCCGAGAACCATTACTGAAATTCATCAGAAATCCTGTATTCGCAAATATCTCATACACTAAACATAACGTCGCATCTCAGTTTCATCAATTTACCTAGAAATTTTGAAAAAACTAATAACATTTCCGAGTTCTGGGTGTCACGTAACAAAATGGGTTCAAATGGCTCCGAGCAAAAAAATGGTTCAAATGGCTCTGAGCACTATGGGACTTAACTTCTGAGGTCATCAGTCCCCTAGAACTTAGAACTACTTAAACCTAACTAACCTAAGAACATCACAAACGTCCATGCCCGAGGCACGGTTCGAACCTGCGTGCGTAGCGGTCGCTCGGTTCCAGACTGTAGCGCCTAGAACCGCTCGGCCACTCCGGCCTGCTGTCACGCAACGTTTGTGCTACTGTTGTTCCCGAATTAGTCCGGCATAGCCCGGGGCAATATTTCATTCTAGACTTTAGATTTACAGTAGCTGTACCCCAACATTAGCTGCTCATATCTTAAAGTAGACTCTCAAGAGATCAAGCGTTCCACATAAAATCGGTTGTGGAGATTGTGCTTTACCAGTGACTCACCGATCCAAGCGTCGTCAAATACGTTCGGTCTATATAGATACGACCTGGCAGAAAAACGGAAGCGAGCTATAGACGCGCTTAATTTCAGCGCCACCCGACCGCTCGCTTCTAATCGACAGATATTGGTTTCTGGTGCGCGAGCCGCCGGAAAAACAACGACGGTGATTGATGGGTGGCTCTTCAGCTGGGCCGTTCCCACAATTAACGAATCCGCAGCTGCATTCTGCGCCATGTGATACGGCGGTCACTATTGATTCCGTCGGTCATCGCACGTGCGCCTAATTCGGCGCTCTCGTATGCGCGTCGGGCCGCCCATTAGCGCTGCCGTCCATTCCTCGCACGCGCTGGCCTTCTTTCTGATATTTGTTCTTTTCTATATTAATACCGGACGTGTCTGCGGGCATATTTTCAGTGTGGCTCGCACGCTACTGTATAATAAATAAATCCAGAGTACGCCCCACAGTCTAGTAAATACAATCACGAATCTCTCTGGAGTGAAATTTGCTACCGTTGACTACCGAAGCGACAGTAGCGCTTCAAGCGGCGAAAAAGTAGCCTCTCAGATGCTTCGCAAGGATAATGTTTCTTTTTAATCATTTTTCTACCTAGTAAACGAAATAGTTGTTACGTTTTTACGTTCCATGCGTTAGTAAACTGCCAAAAGACAGGAATTATCGTGAAATAACGCAAAAACAGCCGAATCACACTGAGTCAATGCTACAAGCTACAACTTATTTATGAAGAAATACTTTCGAGTATGTGTAGTTTCTGAAAGGCTACGTCAGGTGATTTGTATTTTGTATTATAGATGCTATTTAAAATATGTAATCCGACGACTTTTCATGGCCAGGAGAAAGCAGACTTAGTATATATCACTCATTGCGATAAAAATGAACTAAATTATACCTCTGAATTCATGTAAGTTGTTCAGCGCTAGTTTTTATGATCCTCTCTCACTTGTTCTTCAGAGACAGACACTTCACTCTCTCTCTTGTCTTGGCCACTGCGCATTTAAGCGTTTGTAATGTTCGTTAATAATAAGTACATTAACATGAAACTGTTTTTATTTCAAAGAACAATAATCGCCATTTTCACAGCTGCCGGACCAAGTGTTGCGTTTTTGTAAGCACTTGTAGCGCTTTTCGAAATGACAGCTTTCCGACGAACAATTAGCGACCATGTTTTGCACCTCACACGGATAGCCAATAACGGTAGCTAACTTTTTAAGCCTGCAGTTATTAATTCTCTACGGAGTCTGACGTCTTAGTGCCAACAAATTGACGCTCTTTTAATAATTATTAACCACGCGGTCGTGAATTGGAAACTGCGAGCCTATTATTTCGGCAGCGGACAATGCTTCTAGATATCTCAGTCTAAGAATTACAATAATTAACAGTATTTGTGTTTTGCCCATATAATTCTTCCTCTCAGTGTGAAAGGGAGAGATATATTTCGCTGCTTACTCCGGCGAAAGCATGAGAATACAAAAAGATGTCTGTCACTATTACAGGCACTTTCCTTGACATGTAAAGATGTTTTATGGAGTGCATAAACTCGCCCATTTTTACACTTCACCCGACTTTTCAACATTCCGAACAAGATGGCTCAGTGGTCAACACACTGGAATCACTTTCGGAATGAGGATTCGTCGCTAATGACCTTGTTGTCGACGGGGCATTAAACACTAACTTCCTCTTCCTCCTCCTGCTCCTCGGTTCAAAAAATGGTTCAAATGGCTCTGAGCACTATGGAACTCAACATCTGAAGTCATCAGTCCCCTAGACTTAGAACTACTTAAACGTAACTAACCTTAGGACATCACACACATCCACGCCCGAGGCAGGATTCGAACCTGCGACCGCAGCAGCAGCTCCGGACTGAGGCGCCTAGAACCGCTCGGCCACAACGGCGGCCGAGGACGGTTTAATCCCGCGTCCGGCTGTCCATATTTAGATTTTCTGTGATTTCCCAAAGTCGCTTCAGGCACACGCCGGGATGGTTCCTCTGAAAGCGCACAGACACTTTCCTTTGCCATTCTTCCCTGAACCGAGCTTGTGCTCCGTTTATAATAACCTCGTTTTCGATGGGAAATTAGATATCAATCTCCTCCTCCTCTGACGTTCTAATACACAAATATTCATGTAAATGTAATTACTTCTGCTTCAATAGCTGATGTTTTGAAGATACTTGATTTTGAAGATACTTGACGTTTCTGCCTCAGAGATTGCGACAATTGTGGAACTAGTTTCTTCTGTGGTGGAAAACGTTTTATTGCTTTTGACGATTTATTGCCACGTCTTTGCCGTTTTCCTCTTAAACTACACTCCTGGAAATTGAAATAAGAACACCGTGAATTCATTGTCCCAGGAAGGGGAAACTTTATTGACACATTCCTGGGGTCAGATACATCACATGATCACACTGACAGAACCACAGGCACATAGACACAGGCAACAGAGCATGCACAATGTCGGCACTAGTACAGTGTATATCCACCTTTCGCAGCAATGCAGGCTGCTATTCTCCCATGGAGACGATCGTAGAGATGCTGGATGTAGTCCTGTGGAACGGCTTGCCATGCCATTTCCACCTGGCACCTCAGTTGGACCAGTGTTCGTGCTGGACGTGCAGACCGCGTGAGACGACGCTTCATCCAGTCCCAAACATGCTCAATGGGGGACAGATCCGGAGATCTTGCTGGCCAGGGTAGTTGACTTACACCTTCTAGAGCACGTTGGGTGGCACGGGATACATGCGGACGTGCATTGTCCTGTTGGAACAGCACGTTCCCTTGCCGGTCTAGGAATGGTAGAACGATGGGTTCGATGACGGTTTGGATGTACCGTGCACTATTCAGTGTCCCCTCGACGATCACCAGTGGTGTACGGCCAGTGTAGGAGATCGCTCCCCACACCATGATGCCGGGTGTTGGCCCTGTGTGCCTCGGTCGTATGCAGTCCTGATTGTGGCGCTCACCTGCACGGCGCCAAACACGCATACGACCATCATTGGCACCAAGGCAGAAGCGACTCTCATCGCTGAAGACGACACGTCTCCATTCGTCCCTCCATTCACGCCTGTCGCTACACCACTGGAGGTGGGCTGCACGATGTTGGGGCGTGAGTGGAAGACGGCCTAACGGTGTGCGGGACCGTAGCCCAGCTTCATGGAGACGGTTGCGAATGGTCCTCGCCGATACCCCAGAAGCAACAGTGTCCCTAATTTGCTGGGAAGTGGCGGTGCGGTCCCCTACGGCACTGCGTAGGATCCTACGGTCTTGGCGTGCATCCGTGCGTCGCTGCGGTCCGGTCCCAGGTCGACGGGCACGTGCACCTTCCGCCGACCACTGGCGACAACATCGATGTACTGTGGAGACCTCACGCACCACGTGTTGAGCAATTCGGCGGTACGTCCACCCGGCCTCCCGCATGCCCACTATACGCCCTCGCTCAAAGTCCGTCAACTGCACATACGGTTCACGTCCACGCTGTCGCGGCATGCTACCAGTGTTAAAGACTGCGATGGAGCTCCGTATGCCACGGCAAACTGGCTGACACTGACGGCGGCGGTGCACAAATGCTGCGCAGCTAGCGCCATTCGACGGCCAACACCGCGGTTCTTGGTGTGTCCGCTGTGCCGTGCGTGTGATCATTGCTTGTACAGCCCTCTCGCAGTGTCCGGAGCAAGTATGGTGGGTCTGACACACCGGTGTCAATGTGTTCTTTTTTCCATTTCCAGGAGTGTAGATATGTGGTGGTTCATTTGGAACACTAAATAATTAAGATATTAATTTCATATACGTTTCCTACGTTCCATATTCACTGATTTGACTGGAAGCGTAACGAACAAATCTCTAGTTCGTTACGTAGGTATACGACGTTTTCGTGCAAAAGGTCGGGTCTTCTGGTGTTCAAAAGCAGTAGTACTTTTTTGTTATTGAAGGAATCCGACATTATTCAGTAAATATCTGTACGATACAAGAGAAGCGTAAATTAACTGTTATGTAAGATACTGTTCCATACCTGCCTGGATGCCAGGACCCTTAGCAAACTAAAGAATGACAAACGTAGCGTCAATTTTTATTAGTTTCGATTTTTATGGCATTACATGTGCTCTTGGTTGTGAAAACTGTGTTCAGAACTAATATAAAGATTAGCATTCGGATTAGCCCCATATTGTATTCAGAAGTGTCGCTTGCTGGCTGCTTGCGGCGTTGCTATCGCTGTGGATACCAAATAAATACGAGATGGTGTGTCGCGACTGTTATTTAAAGACTGTGGTACGCCCTCATAGTTAATGTTCAGCGAGCGATAGAAGGGAACATAACAGAAATTATAATTTTCGTTTGTTTTATGTTACTACAAAAATTTACGCAGTGTATTTGGTTTTGGTGCCTCATGAACGTAATTCAAGATCTATGGCAAGTGAACTTGACCACGTTATTAACTTTTTAAATGGCACTGGTAAATATTACATATCTCTGGTCTTAAAAGCTGTTTCTTAGATTATTTATTACAAACAATTGACTGTATTGGTACTGACCTCCTCGTTCCCTCTGTCCACACGTGTGGGCCTTCGTTCACTATTTTTTTTTCCTCCATAAATAGGCGCATTTTCTCGCTTGTAGACCGATGGTCTGCGAGTGTGGACCTGGGGGTTAGTTCTTAGTTTTAAAACCATAGCAGCACAGTATCTTTCAAGAAACGATTTATATGTAAGTTCACAGTTCGGCGTATGCAGAAAATGGTTACTTCTACAAATCTAAAAGGTATGTAAATAATTATTATGCTTAATTTTTAGATTGAGAATCTGTGTCTTTTACCTGACTTTCGATAACTGTTCTAGATGATGAGAATTAGTTCAGATTTTAATAAATTTTGTTCGTTACTATGAAATAACGCGTTTTCTGGCATTATGACCTCAGGTCATAATGCATATTCGCTAATATCAATTTAGTCTTCGATAATGATATACTGAAATAACAGTCATTTCTACACTCTACAGCAGTGCATGAAACATTAATTGATGGCCAATTAGGAACTCTTCTTAATAACAGTAATGTAGAATTACCTGACTGGAAAGATGATGAATACTCGTTTTTGACTGAAGATTTTCCTGCTGAGCTCAATGAAACTGATTGTTAAACAATAAGAATATTAAGATGTCGTGACAGGAATCTTGGAGAAATGGACATCCTTGAACAGTGAATTCCTCTGACGGTGAAGATGTCGACTATGTAGAAAATGTAAACAAAAAGCCACGCAGAGCTGTGCTGCAACCAATTTCAGA
This sequence comes from Schistocerca americana, assembly GCF_021461395.2. Taxonomy (NCBI): domain Eukaryota; kingdom Metazoa; phylum Arthropoda; class Insecta; order Orthoptera; family Acrididae; genus Schistocerca; species Schistocerca americana. Next base: position 185,163,743 of record NC_060123.1, read on the forward strand.
AGTTAGTTTTTACAGTGATGACCAACTACCAATATCTGTTGAGGCAAGGTATACCTCAAATTCAGCAAACCTAGGTTCAAATAAGAGATGTACATTATCTGCGGCATGTTTTTAGGTATTGAGAAAAATAACTGTTGTGACGCTTATAATACCACGCCAGATTTATTTACTGGCAGTAGAAAATTATTACGTGCCAGAAATTACTGTACGATTGTTATTTTTATGCACTTCTGACATTGTTCTGGAGCATCGACAGAAACCTGTATTGGAGATCATATGTTCAAAAATACTGACATTTAGTATCCTATTTTCTGTGTGTATTAGGAGTTACAGTTTGCTCTTTCAAATAAACTATATGCATTGCTGAACAAAATGTTTTCTGTGAAGAAGCGCGAAAGACAATACGAAGAAAAGACTAAACCGTTTTAAGGGTAAGTGAGACTTCAGGTCGACATAAGTGGTACTCCGTTTACGACTTAGTGAATCACCGAAAAAGTATTTAATTTGCATTTGTGTCCTGCTTGTTTATTAGTTTGCTGGAAAATGTGAGAAGAGAAAATTCCAGAGAATTGTTTTATCTCAAGAGTGAAGACATTAATATATTCAGAATAGTTTGTCTGGTGAGTATGAACACCATTTTCATATTTCTAAGTCGGTAGACTTGAGACATCAACGAACAATCAATAATGGTTTGAATAATTAGCGATGGTCTTTGAGCACTCGTCTCCTGACCTGGTTTCGTGTTCAGCTAACATTAGTCAGCTATGATTTACTGTTCTGATATCTTCTCATATAAACTACTGAAGATTAAATTCACGCTAACATTTCCTACATTATAAAGTATAAAATCAGTACCAGTGTCTTCTATAACCATACCTACAGCTGCTTCTTTTCTGCGCCGTGCATGTCTGCAAACAGATTGTCATGAATTAAATTCCTAGTTACATTAAATTTTACTGATTACGTTCTGTGACATTCTTATAATGAAGAACGAACACTCCAGCCAATACTGTTCTACAAGCTATCTTGAGAACGTTAGCCGCCGAGATAACGTAAATTATTTCCGTTTGCAGTGCTCATATAGGTAGGGTACTGAAAATAAGTAGGAGAGACTGGGACACAGTGGGCACATTTTTGGTTTCAGAATATTTTTTGATGAAATTTGATTATATTTGTGGACTATTTAATGTCGGGTAGGAAGCCTATTCCATCTAGAATCTATATTACTTCACATACTTTTTTGATGTTGAAAACCTTACAAACAGAATAACTGACAGCAAAGTGATGTGAAAATGCTTACTGAACCTCCATCATGGGCCACTCTGAGCATTGATGCGGGGCACAGTGCGTAATTGTACAAAATTAAGCAGACAGACTAGAAACGTTTATTGCTCTTAGCTAACAATGTGTGACACATTGACTTTATATTATATATAATCACTGGATGTTAAAAGTATCCGCGCCAATAGGAAATTCAAACATTTCTGCAGTTCCTTTCGTGCCGCCGACCGTGGAATGCTTTCATGGTCTACATCTGTTATAACACCGCAACTCTGTGAATGATCAAACATTTTCTACGTGTATTACGAAGTTTGTATTATTAGCTGTGCTTTATATTATTCTTGTAAATATTGTAGCGGCACCACAGTTCAAGATAGGGAAGCTAGATTTGGTGCAGTATTTCGGAACGCACAAGTTACAGCCGGGTGCGGGCTGGATTGCAGTAAGTTACGCTGACCAGCGGTTGAGAAGTGGAATGGAGGCCAGGCGCCATCGAAGCGTTGAAAAGCGTAAACGCAGCGGTTCGCATGTCGCAAGCTATAGGAAGAAGGGGCTCACTGGCGCAACCGTGGTGTGGGGCGTACGTGACTCGGAGCGATGCGTTAGCGAAACAGAGCCGCGAAGCCGAGTATAAATAGGTGGGGTTTTCTAATGAGATTCATCAAAGTGTGGCAGCTCTCCTGGACGGCGTGGCGTGTTACACTGCCGGCGACACACGGCAACAGATGGGGCGACAGCGTACTTGTCCATGCGGGTCGTTGGTTCGACCCTCTGAGGCCGACGCGGGGTCTGCAGCCAGCCAGGGGAGGCCACTCTTCGGGTCGCTACCGTGGACGTTCGCCTCGGCTCCCGACACACGCCGGAGACTTGTGAGGCGAGGGCCGCAGGTTCGGATGCCGGAACGGGTTAGGTCATTGCCGCCGCATTCCCAGCTACGCCAACCGAGGAAGAAGCAGCAGCGCGGCCGGCTACGTCTCTCGGCGGAGCAGGCGGAGTCAACAGGGACGGTGGCCGCTGAGCCGGCTGCTAGCGCAGCCATCCTGACGTAATTGGAACTCTACAGCTGGCGAACAAGGTCGGCACGACACAGCGTTGAATTGCACAGCCCATTAGGGATACTTCCTCAGCAATGCGGGGCCTGTGTCTAGGACCGAGGTCAACGAAGCTCTGTAGTGGAAAAAAAAAAAATCGTTTGAAAAGCTCGGACGAGTTTTAATACGGCACCTCCTGGCATCCATCCACTACAATATGTTGTCATGTTACAAGTGCTATTTGTTATTTAAGAAAGAGAATACGCACGGAATGTTAACATTTTGTAAATAGACTCAAGGAAAAGATATTACCAAAGAGTGTAATTAACTGTAAATGCCATATCGCTGGGCGTGCGAGCACGCCAAAATGGTAGCAGTTCGGAGTCGCGAGGAGACGATTGGTGTCGTCGGTTGTGTGTATTCGCCGGTGTGGCTATGCAAAAGTGCGGAGATAAAAAGTGTTTCCGAAGTGCAGCGCAGTGAAAACGGAGATGATTGGTTTGGCAGATGTTTAATGTGGGCAAGTTATGGCATTTATTAGGCGCAGTACAAATGCAGCAGCAGTAATTCACATAACATCACGAGTACTGTGGGCCCTTGTTATTGGCTGCGGAATGGCAAGAAGATCAACCAGTGCCCTATTTTACCGCTAAATGAAGCCACTCTGCAAATCAGTTGCTTCATAAGGTGAAGTGAGATCCAGACTTTTCATAAAAAGAAGTGTAATAGGCTGACCACCGTAGTTAGAATTTTATTGCTTAAATAACTATGTTTTCGTGCATGTTGTCACGTAAATAATTTTCCTGGGTCATAATGCAACCATTATCTATTCTATCTCTTGTATGAACCGAGATAATCAGAAAATGAACTGATAATGAAGTGTACATTAATTTATTAGATTATCAAAACATAATTTTTACAACTTCTGGACAATTAGGTAATAATGAAATCTTTGGCTGTAGTGCGAATAATTTCAGAAATAGAATGATGCAAAAGCCAGTATTAATTCATTTGTTAAAAATAGAGTAACTTTCACAATAAAAAATTGGTAGTAAAACATTACGTAGCTTGGACACTGAATTTTACTGTCAAAGCACAGTCTCTAATCTATAGCTTGTGGCATAATTTATAGCTTTTATTAGAAAGAACTGTCAGAGTAACTGCTAGGTAAATAACAGTACTTACGAATGAGTAAATTCAAACAATCTTTCTGTTTGCAACAGTTAGGACAGTCAGTGTTACGTTGAGTAACGTAACAAAAAGTTTCTGTCCACAGCCAGTAAACAATTTTACTTTAACTGAGCTTTGAAAATTAATATAGTATGTTGTATGTGTTTGCTACTGGAATATTATTTGACTACTGTGACATGTGTGGTATGAAGTACTTCAAAGTGTTCGTTAGCTACTGTTCCTACGTTATCACACCAATGACTATTCTTATGTGAGATTGCTTACGAGTAAAAAGTTCAGTTTCAATTTAATTGTTCTTGTTCCGTGGAGGAATTGTCGATCGTTGGTTCTTTTCGTTAATGAAAACTTTGAAAACCTTTTTCTCCAAATTTTCCACTAACTACTGTTAATTAAAAACTAGTTTACGTAATAAGAATATATAAGTTTAACCGAACTTAATTGTAATCGTCATTGCTAAAGTACTGAGCGTTGGCGATTCGGTTATAACTTCATCTATTTCTCTCTGCTTTGCATTATTCTTCGGAGTAGATGCCTTTTCCCCATAGATTAGGGACTTTGGATACATGTCATATAGAAAAGCCTAATTAGCCGGTGAGGCTGAAGGGTTGTACCGTGAAGCTATTTTCAAGCGCAGCAGGCGAAAAATGTTTGTCAGACTTATATGATTTCTGCAGATAAGTTAAAATCGCAGTTATTTCATTTTTATTAATTGAACTGATATGCGCTATGAAATAGCCAAATGGTATTTCTTTTCATTTTGTGCCACGTTCACAGTGCCATCGTCTTTCTCTTCGAGCTCACCTTATATGTCAAATTCTTTTTCATTGAGAAAACTTGAATTATCATCAATGTCACTCATCTGAAGAATAGCCGAGCCTGCATGAGCAGCTCTCTGGCTGAAGTAGTCTTCTGACACGTTTAGAAATTGGCTTTTTGGTTATTTGATTTTGAGAGTTTGGACAATTTTTTCATTCCTATTTTCACATTCTAGACGTCTTCTCTGGTCTATCAATAAGAATTCTTGTTTGTCCCTCCCCTTTTTCTTTCATGCCGAACTGTTGTCTTAATAGTCGTTTTTTTGGAAGAGGTCGTGTTTCCTTCGGTGGTAACAAGTGTCTTGAACCCTTTAAACAGCTGCTTTTTGTAGGCACACTTACACCTGGAGTAGTGCTTGTGTTGTTGTTACCTGTTATTGCCGGCCCCGTCGGTACCGTTATCAGTATTTACTAGTAAGCTTCCACCTACTGCTCCTATTTTACCATCATACAGTCACGATAATCAACATTTCAACAGTCTGTCTGGGGACGTTGTATTATTTTGGTGCTGTCAGAACTTTCATGCCATCTTGAATCACATGATTCACAGCTTTCTTCAATTTTTCAACGAGTATTGGACGAGAAGTAGATTTTCTCTCTCTGTAGTGAACCATTTTGGTTTCTGCAGATATGCTCACCATGCCCCAGCCACAAATGCTCAGTCTGCCCCATACCCCATCAACACAATTACCCACATTCACTCATTCACAAATAGACATTATTATTCTGCATTTTATATGGAATGAAGAGACAATACCCACAACAATAACTACTTGCATTCTTAATATTTGGTATCTATAAAATGAAGAAATATAAATCCTTACCACATACACGGGAAAGTTTGCAGAGAGTCACAATTTCAGTAATCCAGCCAATCATTCAGCCATCTAGCTTTGACAGCCTTCTAAATGCTCAGAGAATGTACGCTCCCATGTGCAATACTATGACGGCATCCTGACAGTCCTATATTTTATATCTGTTGCCCACTGTGTCCCATTATTCACTATGCCTCAATAATACATAAGCTAATGAAAACAGCTTATGCACACATTTGAATGTAATTGGTTGACATTTTCTCATCTTTGTTTCTGTAACAAGATTGATTGACATTCGTGAGTGCTTCTTTTAGATATAAAAGAATGACTACGTCGAAACGTCATAGTTTCATGGCAGATATGAGGTGCTGGCTGATCGTGCTATCGTGTTCTGAACTGCTGGGGACAGTTCGCAAAAAAAAAAAAAAAAAAAAAAAAAGCGCAGAACATTCAGAATTCGGAGGTACAGATGCAGCAGGTATGGTAGACTATTTTCCCCTGCTTGAAGGTGCATTTTGTAGTGTGAAGCTAACCCTAGTACTGTATTGGCTGTGAAGACAGATTTATATGCATGGTCTAAAGTTGATAGAGAGCTCCAGTCGTTTGGAAAATATCTTCCTCCTGAGCACATTGTGTCTACGAAGAGAAGTTGACATTTCTAATTTCCTGCAGATTTTTTCAAGCTTTTGCAGCACATTTTGTGCTCCTGATTCAATGGTATGAATTTTTACCACCCCATAATTTGTGGTGGATTTAGAAATACGTAATAATTCGATCCATTTGTTGATTACCATTCCCAAAGAGAGCAAACTGACATATAGTTTACTGTACGCTGGATAAAACATTTTGTCACTTAAAGTGTTAGTTGCCATTTCAGTCGTCTAAACTGGTCAATAAGAAAGTGTGAGTGCATTTTGGTAAATTTACAAGGCAGATATAATATCCTATAAACGTGGCCACTCGTTTCTTCGCTTACCGTTTCTTTATGGCTTTAAAAAGCCACAGGACTATATTAGTAGGTTTCGCAGTATGTTGACTGTTGGCGGAGATCGTGTGTTACAGAAGCCACTTAATTTTAAGAAATCGGACAGTGACATTATATTGTATGTCTGAAAGATGCCGAAGCTTATATGGGATGTTTCATAATTCCTAATACAGGCTTCTAATGGTTGTAAAGATGAGTTCGTAAATAGTTTTTTGATAATGGACCTATGTCAAGAAATATACGGTTTGGATACAAAATAGGTTAGGAGATGGGATCACTTTCAAATCTACCACTCCACGGTACACACGCAAACTGAGAAGAGTGCGCTGCCTCCAGTCCCTGTTGAAATTATGTCATCAATTTCCATTTTCGTCCCACTGCAACAAAGATTGCGAGAATCTGGTACGTACACAACTATAGTCCGATTAAAATAACTTGATAGCTGCCGTCTGTCACGTACAGCTTCAGTGTTGCCACATCGGCGGCCGACTACCGCTCGGTTAGGTCGCGTCCTACGTAAGCAACACAAGCGACCGACAGCACGCAGCATCTGGAATCTCGACATTCCTGCCACAACCGGCTTCTTCGAGCGGCTTGCGCGACTGTCCTGCATTCGAGCGACAAACTGCCGCTGCAAGAGGCGACCAGCCGTTTCTAGAAACATGACGCCCATAAACCGCAGAATGCTGTTGCTCTAGAGTATAGTAGTAAAATTAGCGTTATTTAGGAAATCAAATACCACTGGATGGAGAATCCCATCATTTGTACCATTAGTTACGACTACCACCAACGAATGTTCTTTTTGTGTGTGCCTTTTTTCCATTTTAAATCCACGAGAATGAACAGAGATACCTTCGATTATCTCGTCAATGGTGTAAAGAATAGCCGGCCGGAGTGGCCGAGCGGTTCTAGGCGCTACAGTCTGGAGCTGCGCGACCGCTACGGTCGCAGGTTCGAATCCTGCCTCGGGCATGAATGTGTGTGATGTCCTTAGGTTAGTTAGGTTTAAGTAGTTCTAAGTTCGAGGGGACTGGTGACCTCAGAAGTTAAGTCCGATAGTGCTCAGAGCTATTTGAACCATTTGTAAAGAATAGAGTTCCCTACGTGACTTCTGACTTTCAGCAGCCAATAAGCATGGAACAAAGTTTGATTATTAGACTAAAGAAAGTAGTTCAACTTATAAATCTTATACCACACAGCGGTATGCGCTTTCAAAGTGCAACGTGACCTCTGTAGTATTAGATTTTTGTTCCACGATTCTTCGCTAATTTGTTTCTTTCAAATTAGTGCCAACGTAGTTTATAGTGCGTAAATTATGTCAACAATTGATAATTTCATTCTTTTTCAATGACAAATTGATTACGTATTTAATAAATTCATACTGCAGGGTACCGAACTTTTTATGCGAGTTTGAATGGCAAAAATTTATGTACTTATGTATCTCTTCTTTGCCCATGGACCCTACCTGATACCTTTCAGCTGAGAGTATAGGTTGTGTTATACCGTTAGACCAGGATAGACGAACGTCTGTGTTACGACTGCATTTACCATGTTACTTTAGAATCTGTTCAATAATTTTACAATAAAGGTTGATAAAGAAAACAGAATTAAAATTTACAGGCATATGAGGTTATTACATTTTATCTGCTATAATATAACAACTCATATTTAATACTCTCTCAGACTGTATCAACAGTTCTCCGTCAGATGTAATACACTTTTAAATTGTTTAAAAAATCGTTTTTATCTTGGTTGATTGGTTTCGGTAGTCTCTTATAGAAATATGTTCCATGGTTGGTATGGAGCACTCATTGTCAGTGTTATTTTATCCATGTTGGATTTCATGAAATCCGTGACCGTTGCTTGGTGACCATTTGCAGCCATATGTGGGCTTCATGTTCCCAAACATGTCACCGAGCCACAACGGTTTGTAACTAGTTCGAAGAACATTCTGGATGATTCGAGCGAATGATCTGGTCACCCAGATCGCCCGACGTGAATCCTATCGAACATTTATGGGACATAATCGAGAGATCAATTCATGTACAACATCGTACACCAGCAACGCTTTTATAATTTTAATGGCTGTAGAAGCAGAGATGCTCTACATTTCGGCAAAGGACTTCCAAAATTTGCTGAGTCTTGCATGGGGGCTTAATCAAATAAATTTGAAAATACTTTTAATTTTAGTATGTCCGATTACGTAAGTCTCGTAATCGGTTGGCCCTGACTAGAATTGTTACGCTATCTGACTGCAGAGAACAATGTAAGAAAATTTCAGTAAACACAGTTAATTAATTAAGTCCCCAGCAACTAAAAAAAACCAACAAAACCAATAAACACAAAAGTAACTGTTCTGTATGTGGGAGTGTGACTCAACGTCCACATCTGGCACGGTTCTTTTCCCACAAGACAAGAATTTTGATACCAATTATACTGACGTGACAAAGGAAATTTAGAAAAACTATAATTATGCAAAAAAAATCACAATTACACTCTAATCCAAGAACACAAGCCAGATGCTTTGTTGACTGAACCTGTAGGGACACATTATTTCAGATACACAACTAATAAAGGAACATTATAAATTTTACCTTCATATATATTGACGAAATGCACTCATTACAATAACATCTGCTATCTCTCCCATCAAATAACTGCATAAGACATGAAACAACGCTCTTTACTACTACATCTCGCTCCAACTTCAGGACAACCACGAGCTCTGCCCACGCACACACTGTCTCTATGAGTTCTTAACACACACTGTCCTCTCCGATCTCTTAACAACCACTGACTGCCACGAACTCTAAACAGGCACTGTGGAGGCGGCTTAAAAGTACTCTTTGGCGCACTCTCTGGCGCAGTGGCACAGTGTAGCCACCTTTCATATGCCCCTCCTCCACAGGCCAGAATTTGATGGTATTTTTGCCAGCATTGGTGGTGAAAATACCACCAAATTCGTCCACAAAAATACAGACAAAAATAAAAGATAATATTAATACCTAAATATCACATAATTAGTTAAAAATTTTGGCTTTGCACTGACCTTTTACTAACCTAATATATGAAATACAGTCAGCAATACAACTTCTTTTCATACATGTGACTTTACATAATAGTTTACACAATATACAAAAAATCAGTTTATACAAATGTTCACATAAAATGCTTTCAATGATTAGTTTATACAAAAAAGAACACCAACAGGTAACATCTTTTCAGTAAAAGCAGTCCATCAGTTGCACCCAGTAAAGTTTAGCAGGTACACCCAGCAACAAGTCACATTAGTTCAGTAGAAGCAATCCATCAGATGCACCCAGCAATGTTAAGCAGGTGCAGACGCCAACAAGTGACTTCATTTCAGTAAAAGCAGTTCACCAGTTGCACCCAGCAATGTTGAGAGCGGGTGCAGACACCAACAAGTGATACCATTTCAGTAAAAACAGTCCATCTGTGGCACCCAGCAATGTTGAGTAGGTGCAGACAGCAAAAAGTAACATCATTTCAGTAGAAACAGTTCTAACAGTGGCACTCAGTAAAGTTCAAGAGGTACACACAGCAACAAGTCACATTAGTTCAGTAGAAGCAGTCCATCAGAGGCACCCAGCAATGTTGAGTAGGTGCAGACAGCAAAAAGTGACTTCATTTCAGTAAAAACAGTTCATTAGATGCACCCAGCAATGTTAAGCAGGTGCAGACACCAACAAGTGACATCATTTCAGTAGAAGCAGTCCATCAGTTGCACCCAGTAATGTTGAGCAGGTGCAGACACCAACAAGTGACATCATTTCAGTAGAAACAGCTCATCAGTTGCACCCAGCAATGTTGAGTGCAGGTGCAGACAGCAACAAGTGACATCATTTCAGTAAAAACAGTTCATCAGTTGCACCCAGCAATGTTGAGTAGGTGCAGACACCAAAAAGTCACATTTCTTAGCAGAAGCAGTTCCATAAAATTCACTAGCACTGATCACACAGTTCATCAGAGTTTATGAGCACAAATTAAACATGTCCTAGTGTCACACATCATATTGAAAAGTGCAGGTAACAGCTCAGAATATTTATCTTCACTAATCAGACAGTTCAGGCATGAACAATAGTTTGAATGCACATACAGATGCATTTACAGTAACATACAAATCATAACAAACACACAAATGATATCAGATAATTGTCCTATTAACTATTACAATACACAAATACCAGTAAACCTATAATATTTATGGGTGTCAGTGCAAGCCACTACAAACAATAAAATAATATTTAGGAGATAGGTGGGTAGGATTAGGAAAGGAAAACACACAGAACACACTCACTCATCTCTCATCCACATTAAGTACTACTGTGTAACTGAATAGTGTGAATTGTGTAAATGTAATTCTGTCAAAATTTGATGCTCATCATGTGTATCAAGTAGTACTGGCAGCAATGTATAACAGTCAATAATAGTTAGTCAACGTCATAGTCATCATGTCAAGACCAATGTTTGCCAAGCCAGATCAAAATGTACTGTTGTTGAACAACTGTCAGTGAGCCAAGATATGCAATTACTTCCTCTCTCCAAAAGAAAAGTATATACTGCTTAGTGATATAACAAAGTGTGTGTATAGACTATCTTCCTTCTATTTTAGTGTTTTAGTCTGCTCTCGTCATCCTCTTGTTCCATAAGACCAACAAAAAAAATATGCTCCTCACTTACTTTACCTCTTATCCACCAAAACTCCAAAAATCAACAGCATCACATAATCTCAATAATACCTCAATAATACCACTTCAATACGTCTTATCATCAATATCATTTACCTTACCTCTTTTCCACAAAAAAATTCCAATAATCATAACAACTTTTTCCTCTAGTCAGTCTCCTCGAACAAGTACAGATAAAATCCTAATGCAAAGCTCATCATCCCATACAATCCGAAGACACAGTGTCCACACACAACCTCTGTGTAATCCATCTGACCCAAATTTTCTACTCATTATAAATTATAAACAAAGAAATGCATACATGACCTCTAACAGACTTAGTTCGAATAACTCTCAGTAATTAAGTACGATTACGGAGTGTGAATGATCATAATATTTCACAGTGTGTACACCACTTCAAGAATCATAGCAGAAGCAAACATGTGGAGTATTTTTTGTGTCAAGTGTCACTTCCTATTTCAATTGCTCACGAGAAATGCAGTGTAATAACTGTTAATGGTCTAAACCTAGTATTGGTATGTCATGTCGTTAGCTTCCTTCCTATTAGCATAAATTTATACAGCTTTCATAAAACCTCAGCTCATGTGACTTATATGACTCTCTTGTACTAATGTCGTTCGTGAATTATAGCAGTTAATTTTCTTATCTTAAAAATATAAGGCACTTAGCGTACGCAAAACAAGCAATAGCGAGTAAATATACAAGTAGAGAAGACAATGTCAACAAGTGGATGCAGCACAATTCCTACAACGAGGCTCTGCCAAGCGAACAATCTATAATTAATCCCACAGTGTAACCTAAACTCTATGTTTATACACAGTATAGCAGCATTTCTATACACCAAATTAAGGAGCAGTTATGGCAACAAAACAGAAATGTGTAAATATGTAATCCATACAAAAAGCAGCAAACATATATCTTACGTAATAAACGGGTCATTAGCATCATATCAGCATAAGCAAATAAATGTTCATATGTAATCTTAATAAGTAAACATGGAGGCGCAAGCAGATAAATCACAAAGTATAACTTACATACCTAAACACATCAGCACAATAAATCAGGTTACCATTACAATTTAAATAAATAAGCACATCAGGCACATAGTTAAAAAAAAATATGACATCAGTGAAAAAGCAGTGCAGCCAAGCGATGCATAATATATACAGGTCACAACCCAGTTCATTAATAATCATTGTCAAATTCAGTTAACGTACGCAAGCGCGTCGCTTCACACGTAAATTCATAGAACATGAAATTAGCACAAAGTGTGAATCACGTAATCGTGAGCAGCAAATTACGTCTAAGTACGTACCTAAGTGGAAATTTGTTACCTGAAAAATAAACTCAATTAATAGTTACCTTTTTAGTTTATTAGTTAATTAGTTTCTTCTTCGAAATTACATTCTTCCTGAAAATTTCTCGATAGCAAGTCGTCTTAACGTCGGAGACACGCACAGAATTTACCTGAAGTTCTTAAATATTTTATACAACCGTATCCTGAAAAATACTGAATGTTAATAACAGAATTCATCAAGTCAGTATAGCTTTATACTGAATTTAGTCGGAGAAATTAGACTGTGTGTTTGTTTACGGCTGTCAGTGCATTCGCACTGAGCGCTCGATCAGCTGTAGGCGCGTGACGTAGGAAGCAATTGTTTGCGGTCAACGACTGCCTTGTGCGGCGCGCAGACTTGACTGTTGCTTTGAGTATGTGCCGCCGCCAAAACACAGCGCGGTATCCTTGTACTCTCCGCATGTTTACATGTAGCTGTTAGTTTCTCACAAGTATGTCATTCCACAAAAATTTTAACGTTTGATATATGATGTATTCCTTTAGAGCGTCGAGATTTAAGAGTTTCTACTTCGACAGTGTTATCATGAATAATTTTGCGAATTCTATATGGACCGTTATAAAGCAGAAAAAATTTGCGACACAAGCCTTTTCCTTTGTGAGACAAACGGTGGGACTTAATTAATACCTTTTGACCAACTGACAAGACTTTTAAACGACCAGGACGTTTAGCTGATTTCTCTCTTCTAGCAGCCGCAGATGCAATATTTTGTAGAGCCAGGTTAACAACTTCAGAATGCCGCAGTTTCCGTGAAGGCGGAAAAGGAATGATTTCAGATATGCGATTTGTTGGTACTTTATTTTTTAATATCAATAGAGGCGGTAAAGAAGTTGAATCATTAGGGAGCTCATTCAGAATGTTTTGAAAAATATGAAGATACTGATCCCAAGTTCTGTGATTCTGATGACAATAAAGACGGCACAATTTATTGATTTCCTTCATCCATCTCTCTGAAGCGTTAGATTGAGGGTGAAAAAGTGAAATGAAAATTGGTTTAATTTTACGACGCTGTAGAGTACGAAGCCAAATTTTAGAACGAAACTGTGATCCATTATCTGATATAACCTTATCAACATGACCAACTTCTTTAAGAAAATGTTTGAGGAAAGCATTAGATACTGAACGAGCTGTTGCTTTGCGTAAAGGTGTAAAACACACATATTTTGACGTCAGTTCCACTGCTACGAAAATGTACGCAAAACCATTAGTAGAACGAACCACTGGACCAAACAAATCGACTGCAGCCATCTCCTTTAATTTCGCTGGAATGATGGGAAACAACGGTGCTCTGTGAGAAATCGTTGGAGGCTTAGCCATTTGACATAATTTGCATTTGGCAAGAACAGATCGGATACGTTTTTCCATATTACTGAAATAACAATTTTCTCGTAATTTGTGAAAGCATTTTCGGGGACCAAAGTGTGCATAACTGAGATGCGTATACCAAATCAATTTATTGACCCACTCATCAGGAATACAAACTAACCAAACGGAGTTGTCGACCGATTTTCGTTTAAAAAGAATGTCATTGCGAACTAGATAATGCTGTCTAATCGCTACGCTTTCCTTTCTCCTCCACTTCTCCTTAATGTCCTTCCAGATTGGATCCTTATTTTGCTCCTTAGCGATATCCTGGAGCGAAGACGAAATAAAGTTCTCAAACGCAACACCTTGAATATACATCAAACAATAATTGTTTTCCTTGCAGTCCTCTTCAGCACTTTGTTTCAAACCCATAGGTGCACGTGATAAAGCATCGGCAACAATATTAGAAGAACCCTGTATGTAAACAATACTGAAATCAAACTCCTGTAGGTACAACGCCCATCGTGACAATCTGCCGTGAGTTAATTTTGTTGACATAAGAAATTCCAGAGCTCGATGATCGGTGTAAACCTTAGTATGTCTGCCAAACAAAAATGTGCGAAATTTTGTGAAAGCCCAAACAACCGCCAAAGCTTCAAGTTCCGTAATCGAATAATTCTTTTCTGATTTAGAAAGAACACGACTTCCAAATGCAATAGTCTTCTGTACTACAACGCCGTTTTCTTCTATCTCTTGAAATAAATGTGCACCTAGGCCTTTGTATGATGAGTCCGTCGCCAAACAAAATTCTTTAGATAAATCCGGATGTGAAAGAAGTGGAGCAGCAACTAAAGCATCACGAAGCTGTTCAAATTCTGACTGAGCCTCCTCATCCCAACACCAATTAGATTTCTTTCCGGATAGTTCACATAAACGAGGTGTGGCCAGATCGTCCAATTTAACAAAGCGTCGAAGAAAATTACAGACACCAAGGAAACTACGAACATCACGTTTTGTAGTAGGAACAGCATAATTACGAATAGCATCTAATTTCTCTGGATCAGGGAGAATACCTTCTGTAGAAATAATGTGGCCGAGAAATTTCACCTGAGAACGACCAAATTCAGATTTTTCCAAGTTCACTGTCATGCCAACTTTTGCAAAGATACGTAATAATGAGTCCAAAATTTTGTTGTGCTCACTCCAAGAACGTTTAGCAATAAGAATGTCGTCAACATAAGAAGTAATATTGTCACGAAGATAAACAGGTAAAATTTCATTTAAGCTACGAATGAATGCTGCTGAAGATACAGTAAGTCCAAACGGTAATTTCCGAAATTGGTAACAGTTACCAAAAGCTAAAAAGGCAGTATATTTTCTACAATCAGGGTGGAGTTCTATTTGCCAAAAACTTGCGCGCATATCAATTGTGGATAAGACTTTAATTCCATGGAAATGTTGAAGAAGTTCATCTAAATTTTGTGGGCGGTCAGTTTCAGGAATGATGATATTATTTATCTGCCTGGAATCCAGAACCAGACGAATTGATCCATCCTTTTTAAGAACAACGTGTAATGGGCTAGTATAAGGACTGACTGCAGGCTCAATAATGCCCTGATCTAACATGTACTGAAGTTCATTCTTAACCTTGTCTCTGTAAGCCAAAGGAATAGCGTACGTTTTCCCGCGAAATGGTGTGTGTTCTTTCACTTTAAATAAATATTGTAAGCCTTGTATAGTTCCTGTGTGATGACTAAACACTGTAGCATGTGAAGTCAAAATGTGGTGCAGCTCTTCTCTTGCAACGTCATCTGGCACTTCAGCTTTCTTAACCTTTTCATTAATTAACTCTTCGCTATTAATTATCTCATCCATTGCGTCTCTGTATCTATTGTCATTATCATGAATAAACACATTGTCGTCATAATGCTCAACGAAAACATCAGAAGTAAGAAACCTTAAACATTTTGTATCTGACTCAGATCTTGTTAAACACTCGAAGAATTTTAGACATTTCGGCATTCCAGCAACAGTCAAATTTACACTTCCTTCTTTAAAGTTCAAAATTGCCTTATGTGCGTTAAGAAACTCCATACCTAAAATAATTTGTGTACTGAGTAATGGAACAATAATAAAATTAGCAGAAAATTCGTATCCTTGACAAATGAAATTTAAATTGGTCTGTTGTCTGACCTCCACACTTTTTCCAGAAATCGCACCTCGAATTGTAGTTTTAGAAATAGGTAACACAGGACAGGCAATAGTTCTTTCACATATACGAAAAACTGATTCACTAATGACATTCAGTGGGCTCCCAGAATCTAATACTGCAGTGAACTTATTCTTACCCACACATATTTCAATAACAGGGTGTAAAAATGCGTCTACATTATTTTCCTTTTCGTCTAATAAAATATCTCTCATGTCTTCCAGGCGTACGTAGTGTAAAGTCGTAGTGTCATTACTTTCTGAACCGTCTATATTGCTGCCAGAAGCCGAAGCTACAAGTCATTGTCGATTGTTTGCGTCACGTCTTTGAGTATTCGCGTCATTTCGCGGATCAATTTCTACGATTTGCACTTGTCTCTCTGAAGTTCTGTCACGTGGAGGATGCCAATTAGGTCCTTCCTGTCTGTTAGATGCAAATTCTTGGCTGTGTCTGTTATTAAAATTTCTGTTTTCCTGTCTGTCTGCATAACTACTTCTTGTGTAATTTCGACTGTCATTTCTGAAATTATTGTTGTACCTACTACCCTGATTATTTCTGTAGTAAGAATTTCTATTACTGTATGAATAATTTCTGCCCTGATGATACCGATTACTGTTCCCGTATGATTGATCATTTCGGTACGAATTACCGCTATTGTCTGTGTAATTTCTGTTAGAACGTCTGTTATTGTCATAGGGCTGGTATCTATTGTCGTGTCTGTTACGTCTATCGTTCTCAAAGTTACTCACATAACGCCCGTTCCGATCACTATCTCTTTTCTCTGGAAATCTATTGTAAATACTGTTACTGAAAAAGTTACAAGAGGTCCCGTCGTCGTTGTCATACTCAAGTTCTTGCAACAAAGTCTTAAAAGTCTCGATGTCGTCCTTACATCTTCCAGCTAAAGCAATTTGTCTTATGGATTGTGGCAACTTAGTTAAACAAATGCGAATTAATTCAGTCGGGCTATAAGGGTTGGACAGGAACTGATTCTTTCGAATCATGTCTTCAAAGTACTCTGCCGGCGTGCGGAACTCAGACTGTTTGAAATTACGCTGCATAATAAGACTGTGTTTAACTCTGTCCTGCGTGTTTTCGGACCAATATGCCGATAGAAATGCATGATAAAAATCATTCAGATTATTACAATCTCTAATGAGTGCGCGCATCCGCGTCGCCGGTTCGTTTTCTAAATATCCACACATAAATTCCAGTTTGTGACTTAGTGGCCAATTTGGTGGAAGTGCGTACATAAATTGATCTAGCCATGCACATGGATGTATGTCATTCTTAGAATTGCGGAAGATCTTAAATTTCCGGACAGTCAAAAAGTGTTTATAGTCAAAGTTTTCGCCTCGCGGCGACAAAGACCTACCGCGTCTGTCCCAGTCCGAATGTCGATTATTGTAAAGTTCGCGCGCCTGGCGCTCTCTTGTTGCATCCCGTAAATGAAACAAATTATTTTCTTCAAACCCCTCTGCTGTCTGTGATTCGAAATTTCTTCTGCTGTCTTTTCCTACAATTTCGCCTTCGATCTGCTTGACTTGTTTCCGTAATGCCTCAAATTCCTTTTTCACGCGTTCATTAAATTTTCCCTGATTTTCAACATGCTTATTTATGTTCTGGTATTCTTCGGTTTCTGCAAATGGCAATGGGGCTGTATCATCTGAATCTCTGTCCCCATGTAAACTAAGATTTGTCAATTTATCTGAAATTTCCTCAACTCTTTCCGATAAGTCACCTATTTTTTCTTTCTGTTTGTTTACATCTTCCGTAAGTGTCGCGACTCGGGTTTCAGTATTGACACATTTGGTAGTTAACTGTTCATATTGTTGTGTTAGGTTATTTAATCTGTCATTTGGTACGGATTCCTCGATTTTCTCAAATATTTCTTCCTTATCCTTTGCACGTTGTGAATTTAACTCTGAAAAATTCTGTACTATCACGCGATCTCTTTCTTCCTGTTCTCTATCCTGTTCCCTTTGTCTGATTTCTACTGCAATTAATCTATTATTGTGAGAATTCAGAATCGGTTGTACTTCTTCCCTGATTTCTTTCTTTAATTCATCTTTCATATTTTTGAAACATGTCCCTATTCGTGAATCTATCCGTGTTTCCAAAGTTCCCATCTCTGTTTTAAATTCAGATCCTAACCAAGTTTCCATTGTTCCCATCCGTGTTTTAATTGTTCCCATCTCAGTTTTAATTGTTCCCATCTCAGTTTTCATTGTTCCCATCTGTGTTACCATTGTTCCCATTTGTGATCCCAGATTTAATATTGCACCCATCAACTGCTCCAAGGTAGCCGGTTCGCAATTCTTTTCGCGCCTAACATTTCCCGCAAAACCAGTTTCCTCCGTCATAGCTGTAAAGCTATCTGTGTTCGATACAATTTCAGAATCTTCTATCGTTAATCTCGGATTCTGTGAATTTTCTGATTGAGAAAAATTTTGAAATGGTTCCGGACTATTTTCCCGACTTATTACATTGTTTTCCACTTCATTATCCATCATACTGTTTTCCTCTGTTGGCGAGTTCGCCATGTTAACAATTTCGTTATTCTCACTATTCATCATTTTTGCCTTTTTCATTGATCGCGTAATCATTTACAAAATATACGAAAGATTCGTCACTGTACGAAAATCACACACAATGACTCCTTGTCTCCAACAGTACTATTCACACGAGATGTTTCCCTCAAACACGATTAACGAACAATTGAAATAATTGCACAAAATTGTCAAACGCGTATACAAGGCAATAAAAATTAAATTTTGAAAAATACCATTAGAAGAATGCCAATTACCAAATCTACACATGCAAAATAGACTACAATTAATAAACTACAAATCACTACAACAATACTACAGTCTACAATTTTCACAATCAGAAGATTCCAAGGGACGATCCGAAGCAGCGGTCGCCACGTGCATGGGGGCTTAATCAAATAAATTTGAAAATACTTTTAATTTTAGTATGTCCGATTACGTAAGTCTCGTAATCGGTTGGCCCTGACTAGAATTGTTACGCTATCTGACTGCAGAGAACAATGTAAGAAAATTTCAGTAAACACAGTTAATTAATTAAGTCCCCAGCAACTAAAAAAAACCAACAAAACCAATAAACACAAAAGTAACTGTTCTGTATGTGGGAGTGTGACTCAACGTCCACATCTGGCACGGTTCTTTTCCCACAAGACAAGAATTTTGATACCAATTATACTGACGTGACAAAGGAAATTTAGAAAAACTATAATTATGCAAAAAAAATCACAATTACACTCTAATCCAAGAACACAAGCCAGATGCTTTGTTGACTGAACCTGTAGGGACACATTATTTCAGATACACAACTAATAAAGGAACATTATAAATTTTACCTTCATATATATTGACGAAATGCACTCATTACAATAACATCTGCTATCTCTCCCATCAAATAACTGCATAAGACATGAAACAACGCTCTTTACTACTACATCTCGCTCCAACTTCAGGACAACCACGAGCTCTGCCCACGCACACACTGTCTCTATGAGTTCTTAACACACACTGTCCTCTCCGATCTCTTAACAACCACTGACTGCCACGAACTCTAAACAGGCACTGTGGAGGCGGCTTAAAAGTACTCTTTGGCGCACTCTCTGGCGCAGTGGCACAGTGTAGCCACCTTTCAGTCTATGCCACGTCGAATTGCTGCACTACACCACTACACCGGGCAATAGCAGGCCCGACGCGAGACTGAGAGATATTCCATGACTTGGCACCTCAGTGTAGTCGCTTCTTAGGAAGAAAAAAGGAAAAAGACTGCAGGCTTTGCCCTGATCGTATTCTGTGGCCATTCTTCGCCACTTCCGCCGCCTTCGCGCAATTTTCCAGGCACTCAGTTCTCCGGTATGCGATGGTGGGTGACAACTCAAAGGTTCTTTGGTAGCCAGCAGCATGAAACACTGACTCATAATAGAAATGTCCCCTACTTGGTCCCCTTTTTCATCGCTCACAAACTGATTAATTTTTCGTAAAACATCTTTCGGTTCAATTTAATACCTTAGGACGAAAAACTGCACAAAAATTCAAGTCCTACGGCAGATATAGTTATGCCAGTACTAACCATAACTAACAGCCAGCACTAACTGTAAAGCTATGTTCGACTTCACTCGTCAGAAACTGATCGCCAAACTTTCGGTGCACTTATAACCAACGTAGAGAGAACGTGTCCATTAAAAATGGGGTTTTATGGTTTAAGATCTCTTTTCCAACTTCTCCTGACATGGAGACAGGTGGCTAATCTCACGTGATGTATTTCTGGGAGCATCGCGGAACTATGTGAAGTGTATTCGTCTCCTTTCGTGTACCAGTTTTGCCTTTGTCGAGTATACGACGTTTGGTGCACCGGGTGTTGCGACCTGACGAAACTACAATCGTCTGGTCATAACTGTGGGTTCTTTGATTGCTCTCGGACATGGCAGACCAAAAGTACAACATTTGAAACTTTAGTTCACTTTGTTACATCTATGATAAGAAAATGTCCGTAACTTAATACCAACCATTGGCACAGGAATGAGTTAAACATTTAAAACTTTCTTCGAACAGTAAAGCGTCATTTGATGCAGATAATTACAAACTCTTTGCTTGAAGTTGAACATTAGCAAAAGTACTTGAATAGCACTGGTGGCCTAACTAGCTGATGCTGACTCCTTCAGCTCAGGTCACGAACTGAGAGAGACCAAGCCCATGCTCGGCTCTATGTCGACCTCTGTGGGATGGCGCTGCAGTGCTACGAGGGAAAGTCTTCAGAGGCGTCTCCCTTTCGTCATTGCGGATTGCCGCGAGATATTGCTAATGGCTGTGATATCGATGTGTGTTGGTGACTTTGGTGTGGCACTGTGATCCTTGGACGATCCCACACTGGGGCTGACTATTGTTACGTTTCGTTTGCCAGGGTGGGTAGCGCCTGCGTTTATGGTTTTGCCACAAACACAGAAGCCTATATGGCTACTGGGTTATGAGTTCACATGGGTGGACACTAACAACCGAGCTACTGGAAACCCCAACATAATAGACAGATGCCCATATTCTAAGTCAGAGTCCCCCAAACTCTATTCCGTAGATAATGGTGCTCCGCAAGAGATGAATATGTGTTTTTTGAAATATTGTAAATAACAAAACTTTTTTCGGCATTTTGATGTACTAATTATTTTTAAATGCTTATTATGATTTCTGTGTTATTAGTTATGATTTGAAACTGAAGAATTCTCTGAATAAAACGAGTTTTTAAATTTTTTAAAATTTTATCAACCTTATGTTTCCATTAAAGGACGAGACTTCTCAAAGGATTCCATCACAGGAAAAGTTTGGGAATTCTGGTTTATTGTGAGAGCTATCTCCAGCAAGTACAGCTGACCACTCCAGCTGGGTTGTTTCAGGGAAGAAATTTTGTTCTGTGGGTCTCACAGGAAGAGCGTTTACGTTTGCGCTGTTTGCTCATCCATACCAGTTTGCGTTTCTGGTTTCGCCTCTCGATTTCTCCCTCACTAACACTGGCGACTGTTGTCGCAAATTGTGATAGTAGAGATTAGAACAGGGGAGGAATGGTGGTGGGCCTCATATCAGTCAGAAGACTGACAGGAAAAATAATAATAATTGGCTTCTTGACAAATGATATTAGTTGTGAATGGTGGATATCCAAGTACTGTTCATGTATTACATGTATTAATCTCCAATTCACTAATAGAAAGCAAAATAAAAAAATAGGCGAGTGGCAGTTAGCATGAGCCACTTAATCCAAAATCGGTATAGAAACTTTGTTGTCATTTTGATATGAGGTATAACTACATAAAATCTATATTTGAACATTTGATTTTGTCCAAATTATGGGAAAAGATTTCTAACTAAACAACGTACAGCAAGCCAGATTTTCTAAGCGTTACGATTCGAGATGTTGACGAAAGTGTCGACTTGTACAGGCCATACAACAAAATACAGGTTTTCAAACGAAAAAGACGTTTTTTGGCAAAAAAAGAAATGTAATCTATTTATACATAAAGGAACAAGACAAAAAAATTAAAGTTAGGAAATGCACCAGAAACGTAAATTTCACTGTGGAAAATATTATTTTCGTTCTGTCAGTTCTTTCAGACGATACAAGTTACAATGAATCCTCAGTGTCTGCACGATGTTTATGTGTCCAGCCCTCACATCTTTTCTTCAAACGATCTCCACAAAAAATAATGGTTCGGAAGACCCCATTCGAGCAGTCATAGATGTCTGCTCATTCCCTACGATCCTGCAGCTGATTTCTGTTCAGTGTAGTTCTAGGAACATTAAAACCTTTGACAGCAACCCTTTTAGTCATTTCACCTTTGAAAACACTTTGCAGTGTCATGCCACTTACCTCAACCCTTACTGCCAAACTGATTTTTGAAACTTGGCATCGCGCCATAAAAACAAAGAAACGATTAGCTTATGTGACCCGTACCTCTCGACTTTGGTAGGCCATACCATCCGACTGACACTGCACATTGAAACATGGCGGAAACAGAAATCAGCGTCAGCGAATGGAATTTCATTATGCAATATCATCTATATTAAACTATATAAGTATTAATACTAGTACGATAATATTACTACTTACCTTCGGCAATACAAGCAGTGATGAAAATTACACCGTTCAACACTTTTTGTACTAAGGAAAAGAAAAATTTTTGTGTGCCACATAATGAACAGCTACATCACGTAAGTTCTAACGAATGTAGGAGTGGTGTATGTGTTTTATTCCAAAAATTTGTAACGTTGCGCATCTGAAGGTGAGCTAATCGGCTGCCTGGAATTCGTACAAGGCGAGGTGAATTTGTTTGTGAAGCTATATGGTCATAGGGCAGAGTGCATGACACAGCCAGTCCAGCTAAGCGACTGGCACCGCCTAGTCAGGTACAAAGACGAACAGTCTGGCCAGAAATGGGGAATATTCCAGAAGGGGAGTTGAACAGTGGGCACTCGCTTAGCAGAATGCAGACTGCACCAGCAATGGCGGACTCTGAGACAATTGGAAAGATGGGTACGCTACAACTCTTAGAAAATCTGTAATAATTCACTGTCAAATCAAGAAGCAAATCTGAATACATCTTCAATCTCACAAAAATGGGTTGTACACAATGACAAAATAATAATTTCAATACCTTTGAAACTACAGAAGTTAATCGTTTATAGTGATACTCCGAATTAACAACTTTTAAACACTTCATACGATTTCAGCAAACAATATCTCAGATGATAGTATTGCACTATAGCTATCACCCTTGAAAGTTACGGCGCTGTATTTATTTTGTTGATTGATCTATTACTTTTTTATATATCCTTTCGTTATGCAAATGTTTGTCAGAGCATGATTGGCTCCAATACAGCATGAATACCTTGTATCGTGCCAAACTTATGTATTTACTTAATGAATATGTTACTACTTTTGTCAGATATTTACTTAACCGTTGATCACAAGTCGCCTTCGTCAGCTGACACCTCCATTGAAAACAGGACCAAAAGACGCTTCTGCCAAGCAGACCTAAGTAATTTTTTAATCAATATTTAACGAAAGTTAGTTTTCATTTAATTTCCGCGCAAAATCTGCAAAAATGCTGTCTTATTTATTTATGAACAAATTGATATTTATTCTAGATGTTGAATTCCCTCTACGACTTTAACTTTTGAAGGTTCTCGAAGAAGGTAGACGTGCCACTGATACTGTGTGTTTTTCGGTCGCGTGGGTGGTAAATTCTGAGTAGTAAAGTGTTGCTATGACTCTTTAATTCCTAAGACTTTATGTTGAGTTCTGGAAGCAGGCAGACCTGCCTGAAGTGATGTGAATTTCTCGGTCATGTAGGAGATTGATTCCGGGTGGTGAACGGCTTCTACAATACTGTAAATTTTCCGATTGCATTAAGGAACTGAGAAAACACAGAGTATGAATTTCTACTCGTTATCACAATGGTGTTAATTTGTAAATCATCATGATGAAATGAACTACTCTGAGCTGTTGAATATTTCGTGTATTGTGATCACTGAACAGATTTAGTTTTCGTATGTCCTGTGTGACTGTTTAGCTTGGCGATTCTGCTACCATTCTCGTAATGTTCCGAACGCAACTTTGCTGCATTTTATACGGTTGTGTTCTGTATAAATTTTAACTATTTTTTACTGGATATCGTAGGATCACTTTGCATTTAACTGAGATAAACTTTCATGATCAAACATTATTCAACGTAATCCTCTTTCGTCCACGTGAATCACATATGTTAGAACAGAACCCTTTTTATTTAATTATTCATTATCTTCTATTATATATTTCTGAGTATTTTATTAATTCGCCGTTCTTGCCAACGCATAGTCTAACTGACTGCAGGATAGCAGCAAGTTAGCTGCTGGACATTAAAGCAGACATGTACCGCCTGACTCTACGACTATATCCAGCTACTCCTTTTAGACAGAGCTGTGCATAGCTCAATTACCTAAAGTGTGACCAACACTAGATAAAGTCGCCACTGGCTTGCTCGTATAAGATGCTGTTAAGAGAGAAAATACTCAGCGGTAACGTCGAAATTTGGGTCTGTGTCAATCGGAATCCCTTTAGAATTGCCACTGTAATTATAAGACGTTACAATATTCTATGATCCAGGTCCCAAATCTTTTGAATGGTAGGCAGTTTGGGTTGGGGATTCGAGTATAAGATTTTGCGGCAGTTGCATGTGTGAGAATCAGAAGCAGAAATTAGGCGTGGGGAAGTTGTAACTTCAAGAAAGAAGAATAAGACTTCACAGTGGCGAGCCGAGTTCGAGTCTACAGCGGCCAGCAGAGTGGTGGCCACGGCGAATCGGGCTACGACGGCGACTTCAAGTTCATCAGTGTTGACAATGACATCTGCAGCATCTACAGTTTCGGTAGCAGCAGCCAGCGTGATCGATAATTCACAGGATAAAAATAAAATGGTATGGTCAGTTGTGAAGGAAATGTCCCTTTAGAAGCACAAGGTCGACGATATAAAGTCAATTCGCAGTAAAAATATTTCTGTTACTGATAAGTCAGATATGTACAGTATTTAACAATCATTCCCTGAGCATAGCTGGTGTGTGTGTGTGTGTGTGTGTGTGTGTGTGTGTGTGTGTGTGTGTGTGAATCCCTAAGGGACCAAAATTGCTGAGGTCTTCGGTTCCTAGACTTACACACTATTTAAAGTAACTTGTGCTAAGAACAACACACACACAAATGCCCTAGGGAAGATCGAACCTCCGGCGGGAGAAGCCGTGCAGTCCATGACTTGGTGCCTCAAAGCACACGGCCACTGAGCATTGCTGATGAAATAAATAAAAACTTAGTTCCCACAGGGGGGTCATATAACTCTCACCGAAAATTCATTTCTGAGATTGATGTCTGAAATACTCCTCTGCGATTCTGACAAGGGGGAGATTCAGTAATTAAATCACTGAAGACTAAGGACTCTCACTGATGTGATGGAATGCCTAGGAGGATATCAAAGTACTGTGCTGCACATGTTGGTCCTGTACTTAGCCATATTTGTAATTTTTCCTTTAGGAATGGTCAGTTTCTTGCACGATTAAAATGCTCAACAGCAAAGCCGCTTTATAAAAAGGGATAGAGGGATAATGTAGACAGTTGTAGATCTATTTCTATGCCATCAGTGTTTGCTAAAGTTATTGAAAAGTTGTGTATGTAAGGCTAATGGATCATTATATATCACACTATTTTCTATCGAATATACAGGTCGGCTTTAAAAGTCGTTTAACAACCGAAAATGCTATATTCTCTTTTCTCCGTCAGGTACTGGATGCTATAAACAAAAGGTTTTGAACGCTAGGTATATTTTTTTGATTTGACTAAGGCGTTCGATTGTGTTGATCCCGAAATATTGCTCCAGTAGTTGGACCATTATGGAATGCTAGGAGTAGCTCACAACTGGTTCACCTCTTACCTTAATAACAGATAACAAAAGGTCATCTTCCACAGCGTTGAGGATGGCTATGATGTGGAGTCTGAGTGGGGCACAATTAAATGTAATGTGCTCCAGGGATCAGTACTGGGGTCACTCCTGTTCCTTATTCATATAAATGATATCGCTCTAGTATTACAGGTAATTCTAAGGTATTTCTATTTGCTTATGACACTAGCTTGGTAGTCAAGAATGTTGTGTGCAACATTGGCTCGGTTTCAAACAGTGCAGTTCATGCCATAAGTTAATGGGTTGAAGAAAATAAACTAACATTAAATCAGTTTTTACAATTTCTAACACACAATTCAGCAAAACCCGAAGTTTTAATTTCACAGAACAGGCGTATGATTAGTGAAACTGAACAGTTCAGATTTCTTGATGATCACATACGTAGTAAACTGTCGTGGAAAGCCCACGCTCTGGATCTTGTTAAGAGATCTAATGCTGTCATTTTTACTATTGGAAATCTATCTGAAATAAGTGATCGTTCGATACGAAAATTAGTCTACTTTGCTTATTTTCATCCGCTTATGTCGTATGGTATTACATTTTGGGTGAACTCTTCCCACTCTGAAAGGACATTTTGACTCAGAAAAGGGCAGTTCGAGCAAAGAGTGATGTAAGTTCGCGATCCTTTTGTCCATACCTGGTCACTAATCTGGGTATTCTGAAATTGGCCTATATATATATATCAGATTATTCCCAAGAGTTATCAGCTTTCACTCAGTTAATACTAGGCAGAAATACAATCTGCATTCGGATCGCACTTCTTTAACTCTAGTGCAGAAAGATATGCAGTATGCTGCTGCATCCATTTCCAATAATCTACCGCAAGAATTCAAACATCTTAGCAGTAATCCACGCGCTTTCAAATCGAAACTCAAGAGTTTTCTCATGGATCACTCCTTCTATTCTGTTGAGGAGTTCCTTGAAAAATTAAGTTGATTGCGCTTTCTTAAACTTATGGCTTGACATTTGTGGGTTGATAAAAATTTTATTTTATCTGTTATTACTTCTGTGTTGAACTGATACGTGCCATGATCTTTAAGATTTGCTCGTCAGTTTGGTCCTACGGAACTTGACATATAAATAAAAAAATAAGCTAAGTACTTGCTCCGAGAGCGTTAATATGAGTGAACAGGTAGGGTTATAGTCAGTGACAGAGCTTCCAGCTATTAAGGAATCACCCAGTATGTGTAGTTCAGACAATGTTAGTGGACCAGTTTGCCCATGAGTTGAACTTGATACTGTTCATTGGAACAATACTCCTGGGACAGGCAGCCCGAAATCAGTGATGGGCGATGTAATTGTAGTTGATTCAGTGCCGCGGTTAAAGCAAATTATGACAAATTTGAAGTCAAAAATGGTACAGAGACAGATTCGATAAAACAGAAATAGGTTCAGTAGTGAAAAGTGTAGCAGAAAGTGTAAAACCTGAGGTGAATAAAATTAAATTTGATACAGAAGAGATGAGCGAGTCAACATTAGAAGCTATAGAGGAAGATGCAGGAGGTTGGAGTGGTTAACACCAGAGTCGACACAGTGGAAAATGATTTCGAGGAAGAGTCGGAGAAGATACAGGAAGAGCTGGCAGACGATCTTAAACATTGTGTGCTGAGACAAAATGCACCTGAAGAATTAACTACTAAATCTGTTAACAATTTGTCAGGTAAGGTAGTGGAACGTGAAAATGACATGTTTAAAAATAGAAAGTATTTTCCTACAAGATTAAATAGAAGCTGTGCAGCATGAACAGCAGTTTAAAGCATGAGGGTGGAATTTAATTCTTTCGCAGCAAATCAGATTACAACTGTTCGGTTTGGTAACTCAGAAAGGAAAAATTGTTTTGTAATGATGGAAAATATCCAGTTGATTTTTTTCCCTGCATATAGAGAAAGTTTTGTGTGAAGGAAGTTGGAAGAGATGAAAATTAAATTCACAAAAAGGCGTCTCGAGGGTAACGCACAATCGTGGGTGAATTTAATGAGTGCTTCGTTTACTACCTACGAAGTGTTTGAGAGTTATTTCCGAACAAATTCTGTAGTTATGCAAAGCAATCGCTACTTTAGAATGAGTTCCTAAGGTGAAGAAGTTTCAGGTACACCAGTGGATTGATGTAGGACATTTGTGGACGTCAGCTGACTACGTTGATGCATACAAGTTGTGGGATGGAAGTATTAACAGCAATCAAGATGCTCAAGAGATGCTTACCGATCATGTCCACAGTCCAACAAATTCCATTGACGGACTTTGAGATTTCATTGAGAAACTTGAACAGGCGTTGAAATTCAAGGCATATACTGGGGACAGTAGATGGGGGTACCAGAACGGGAAAAGAAGTAATATCTAAAATAATAATAACAATAATAACAGAAATAATTAATACTGGAAGACTAATTTTCAAAGAGGATATGGAAATGGGAAAAATCATAATGGAAATCAGAACTAGGAAATAAAATCTGAGTGGCAGGCGTCTCGAGATATATAACGCCAGAATACGATGACGGGAAACTAGAGATCGCCAGGTCTCAGATGAACTAAATATGTACGTAATAAGGTACGGAAACATAATTTAGTACTAGAAGAGAGTAAATATTAGCCACACAAATCTTGGTGCTCAGAGGTCAGCGGGACGTAATTAATTTCGCTATTTACGTAGGAGAGGGATATGAATTGTTTGCACGTAAGACTTTTTTGGGGGGAGGGATTCCAAGGGACTATTTTAATTAGGTTCTGGGTGTGTTTCTCAAGTACTAGATATAGTTTATTAGTAATTATTGTCCGCAAAAAAATTAGGTGCAAGGGAGTCATCAGAACTCATTAAAATTTTAATTGGTTCTGGGAATAGTATGTGTAGTTACGTGCAAAGTATAATCTCAGTTTTTGGAAGTATATTATGTGGATTAATTCTATAATGTATGTTGTTTTGGACAGATCCTGAATATATTCATAAAAGTAAATGTTGGGAGTAGCTTTGTATAAAGGTCATGATAATAATTCTAGGAATAAGTGTTTTATCATGCTAATAAGATGTCGATGATTTTATAGTACAGGTTATCTGCTGAGAACAGAAGAATTAAATGGGAAATCTCTGCGCAATGTAGTATTCGGTATTTTTTTAGAGATGCTGATTAGACGCGGTAAAAGACTGAAAGGAATGATAAAATGCTAGTTATAGTGTCGAAAAAATTTCATGTTCTTTCTAGCAGGAACACGGACTGAGTCTTTAGAGACGAGTTGAATCAAGCCTATTATGCAAGTAGTATAAATCACTTTTTGCTATCCTGTTTTTTAATTTATTGCTTCCACTGGGTAAGGCGTTCAGATTGATCTATGGTGATTCTGGAAGTCATATGATTATTGGTAACTACAATCGTATTTCGTCAACTATTGTCCTCCAACACTGACGAAGGCAGCGGACTGATTCTAGTTTCTGCGCAATATGTCGCAAAGGACGTTATGAATGTTTGCATAGAGGACTGGACTGCGAACAGTCGAAACTTCGATGCCAGAACACCGATTTTTTGCTGTGATAGTGAACTGCTATGATGTGAACAAGGCACAAACTGAATTCAAATGAGCACAACAGCGCTAAAACCTTTGTACAAACCTAACATGCCACATTAAGTAGTGATCTGTAATTCTGTAATGTTACGCATATATAGGTGACCTAATTGGCCACCTAGAATTGGTACATTTTTGTGAAGCTATACAGCCAGAGGGTTTGGGGCACGACATAGATGGTCCAGCTGAGCTACTGGTAACGGTTAGTCAGATACAAAGGCGAGCAGTTTTGCTGGAAACGAGGAAAATCCCAGAAGGGGGAATATGACAGTGGTCGCTCACTTAGCAGTATGGGGAATGTGTCAGCAACAGTGAACTTTGAGACAGTCAGAAAGATGGTTAATTTACAGCTCTTAGAAAAGCTGTAATAATTCACAGGCAAATAATAAAGGAAATCAGAATATATCAGTGCTCTCAGCGAAATGAGGCGCATACGATGACACAACAATAGTTTCAGTATCTTTAAAACTGCTGAAGTTAATATCCCCTAGTGATTAAATATTTTCACCATGAACCTCTGGTTTAACCACTTTTAAATGCTGCATGTCATTTCATCAAACTATATCTCAGATTGTAGCATTGCACTATAGCTATTTTTTGCAAGCTAAATATCTGTCTTTATTTTATTTCTTGATTTGTTATGTTTGAAATATTTTTTCATTATGCAAATGTTTTCCAGAACATCGTATTCTCCACAATGACACAGAAAATAAATGGAGCAGGAACACCTTATCCCTTGTCATACTTGTGTATTTACGTAATGAATGTATTACTATTTTTACAAGTTTATTTATTTAACTGTTGATTGTAAGTAATATTAAAAACTATAGTTATTTGAAAGTGGTCAGTTGCATGTGTTAGTTGACATTCCTTTGAAAAGAGGGCAGAAATACGTATTTGTCAAGCAGACCTTATAATTGTTTAAATAATATGTAACGACAATTAGCTGTCAATTTACATGTGCAAACTTGTGCAAGAATGGATTACTTTAGCTCAAAAAGTGGTGAGGTTGAGTCTAAACATGTCTTTAGAACTTAAAAACGATGTATTTCTGGTGAGGATGGCCTTCAGCCAACGGAAAAGCAGGCAGTTGCACTGGAGGTATTGGAGAAAGTGTTTTCTGGTGATTCACTCAAGGAGCACTTTATGTCTAGTTCTTTAAGAAGGGAGACCTGCCTGTCGTATCGTATAATATTTGATGGTGTAAGTGATATATTCTGGGTAGCAAACTTCCGATATGATACCTTAACTTTTAATACTTGACGTCGCCTTGTGGAAGAATGCAGACCTACCTGAGGTGATATGACTTATTTGATCCTGAAGGTGATTGATTCTGGGCAGTGAATAGCCCCTACAATATTCGAACTTTTCATGACTGGATTACAAAATTTAGAATAGACAGAGAATGAGTTTCTACTCGTTGTCTTGTGGTTGTTTATTTGTTAATCATCATTTCAAATCTGAACTATTTTTGTCTGGTGCATATTTCGTATATTGTGTTCACCAAATGGACTTAATTTTCATGCCTCTTGTATGACTATTTAGCTTCACGATTCTGCTACCATTCTCGCAATCCTCTCAACCAACTTTACCACATTTGGTAAGGTTATTTTCTGTCCATATTTAACTGGATATCGTCGGACCACTTCCTGTTTAGTTGAGGCATACTTTCATGAATAAACATTATTCAGCATAATTCTCTATCATCTACATGAATTGCAGACATTAGAAAGGAACCCTTTTTATTAAATTATTAATTTATCTTTTATTTTATATGTTTGTGTATTTTCTTGTTGTTGTCTTCAGTTCGAAGACTGGTTCGATGTAACTCTCCATGTTACTCTATCCTCTTTGAGCTTCTTCATTCCGAATAACTACTGTACCTGAATCTGCTTACCATAATCATCTCTTGGTCTCGCTCTACAAAATGGTGCAAATGGCTCTGAGCACTATGGGACTTAACTGCTGAGGTCATCAGTCCCCTAGAACTTAGAACTACTTAAACCTAACTAACCTAAGGACGACACACACATCCATGCCCGAGGCAGGATTCGAACCTGCGACCGTAACGGTAGCACGGTTCCAGACTGTAGCGCCTAGAACCGCTCGGCCAGTCCGGCCGGCCCTCGCTCTACAATTGCCCCCCGTAACCCCATTACTTCCCCGCAATACTAAATTGGCGATCTCTTGATGTCTCAGAATATGTCCAATCAACCAATTCCTTCTTTGGTCAAGATGTACGACATATTTCTTATCTTCCCAATTCGATTCAGTACCTCATAATTAGTTACGTGATCGACCCATCTAATTTTCAACTTTTACAATAGCATCACGTTTCGAAAACTTCTACTCTCTTTTTTGCTAAACTTTTTATCGTCCATGTTTCACTTCCATGTACGGCAACACTCCATACAAACACATTCAGGAAAGATTTACTAACACTTAAATGTATATTCGATGTTGACAAATTTCTCTTCTTGAGAAATGCTTTTCTTGCCATTGTCAGTCTACCTTTTATATTCTCCCTACTTCGCCCATCATTAGTTATTTTGCTGCCCAAATAACAAAACTTTACTACTTTAAGTGTCTCCTTACCTAATATAATTTCCTTATCATCCCTGGATTTCATTCGACTACATTCAATTATTCTAGTTTTGCTTTTGTTGATGATCATGGTTTTTTTTTCCTTGCAAGACCCTGTCCATTGCATTCATCTGCTCTTCGAAGTCCTTTGCCGTCGCTGACAGAATTACAATGTCATCGACGAACCTCAAAGTTTTTAATTTTTTCCCCCTGAACTTTAATTTATACTCCAACAATTTCTTTGATTTCTTCTATTACTTGTTCAATGTGCAGACAGAATAACATCGGGGACAGGCGGCAACCCTACCTCACTCCCTTCTCAACCACTGCTTCCGTTTCATATCCCTTGACTCTTACGACTGCCGTCGGGTTTCTGTACAAATTGTAAATAGTTATTTACTCCATATATTTTGCTCCTGCTACTTTCAGAATTTCGAATAAAGTGTTTCAGTCAGCACTGTCAAAAGCTTTCGCTACGTCTACAGATGCTATAAAAGTACGTTTGTCTTTGCGTAATCTATCTTCTACGAGAAGTCGTGGGGCAATATAGGCTCGCGTGTTCCTACATTTATCCGAAATCCGCACTGATTTTCCCCGAGGTCGACTGTCACCAGTTTTCCCATTTTGCTGTAAAGAATTCGTGTTAGTATTTTGCAACCATGTCTTATTAAATTTTCACACCTTACAGCAACTCCTTTCATTTGAATTAGAATTACTACATTCTTCTTGAAGTCTGAGGGTATTTCGTCTTTCTCATACATCTTATACACCAGATGGAAGAGTTTTGTCATGACTGGCTCTCCCAAGGCTATAAGTATTTCTTACAGAGTATCGTCCACCCCCGGCCGCCTTGTTTCGACTTAGATCTTTCAGAACTCAATCAAATTCTTCTCACAGTATCACATCTCCCATCTTCATCTACGTCCACTTCTCTTTCTATAATATTGCCTTCAAGCTCATCTCCCTTGTAAAGGCGCTCTGTATATCCATTCCACCTTTGAGCTTTCCTTTCTTTGCTTAGCATTGGTTTTCCATCTGAGCTCTAGGTATTCATACACACGTTCCTCTTTTCCCCAAAGCCATCTTTAATTTTGCTATAGACAGAATCTATCGTTCCCCTAGTGACGTATTCTTCTACATTCTTACATTTGTCCTCTAGCTATTCCTGCTTAGCCATTTTGCACTTCCTTTCTATCTCATTTTTTAAACGTTTGTATTCCCTTTCGCCCGGTTTATTTGCTACATTTTTAGATTTTCTCCTTTCATCAGTTAAATTCAATATCTTTTGTATTATCCAGGAATTTCTATTAGGCCTTGTCTTTTTGATCCTCTGCTGCCTTCACTATTTCATTTAGTAAAGCTACCCATTCCCCCTCTACGGTTTTCCTTTCCCCTGTTAAAGTCAGTTGTTGCATAATGCTCCTACTGAAACTCTCAACAACCCCTGGTTCTTTCAACTTATCCAGGTCCCAACTCCTTAATTTCCTACTGTTTTGCAATGTCCTCAGTTTTAATTTACAGCTCATAACCAATAAATTGTGGTCAGAGTCCACATATATCCGTTGAAATGTCTTACAATTTAAAATCTGGTTCCCAAATCACAATCTAACCTTGCTATAATCAGTCTCAAATCTTTCAGTGTCTCCAGGCCTCTTCCACGTATGCAAGCCTTCTTTTATGATCCTTAAGCCAAGTGTCAGCGATAATTAAATTGTGCTCTATGCAAAATTCTACCAGGCTGCTTCTCCCAGTCCATATGCACCTACTATTTATCCATCTCCTTCTTTCACTACTATCCAGTATCCCATCGCAATTAAATGTTCATCTCCTTTAACTATCTGAATAATTTGTTTTATCTCATCACACATTTCATCAATCTCTTCGTCATGTGTGGAGCTAATTGTTGTATAAAATTTTACTTCTGTGGCAGTTGTGGGCATCGTGTCTATCTTGGCTACGATAATGTGTTCACTATGCTGTTCATAGTAGTTTACCCGCATTCCTATTTTCTTATTTATTATTAAACTCACTCCTGCAATACCTCTGTTTGATTTTGTATTTATAACGCTGTATTGTCCTCAACAGGAGTCCTGTTCCTCCTGCCACCGAACTTAACTAATTCTCAATATAACTTAGACCTACGTATTTCCGTTTTTATGTTTCCTAACCCACGAGATCGCTTAAGGGTCTAACATTCTACGCTCCGATCGTTAGAATGCCATTTTTATTTCTTTGATGACGACATCCTCCTGAGTAGTCCCCGCCCGAAGGTCCAAATGGGGGACTATTTTACCTCCGGAATATTTTACGCAAGAGGACGCCATCATTATTTAACCGTGCGGTAGAGCTGCTACCCCTCGGGAAAAATTACGGCTGTAGTTTCCCCTTGCTTTCAAGTCAATCATCCAGACTGCAACTACCGAAAAGGCTGTTGCACCTCTTCGAGAACCACACGTTTGGTCTCTCAACATATACTCCTCCATTGTGGTTGCACTTACGGTACGTATATCTGTAACGCTGAGGCACGCAAGGTACCCCACCGACCGCAAGGTCCATGGCTCATGTGTGTTTTATCAATTCGCAATTCTAGCCAATGCATAGAGTATTCGATTGCAGGATCCCAGCTACAGATTTAGACGTGTTAGGCTCGTCCCTATGACTACATCGTGGAGCGTCTTTTAAACAGAGCCGTATGTAGTCCAAATTACCTAAAGTGTGAGCAACATCAGGTAAAATCGTAACCATATGAACATGGTATCTGTTCTTTCGGACATTGTCTGATGTCCGAAAAACAGATACCATCGGTGACCGTGCAGCTCTATACAGTGAAATGATAATTAAATGAAGACCCTAAGCTGCCGACAGGCGTTGATATACACCAACGGGGACAGTTGAAAATGTGTGCCCCGACCAGGACTCGAACCCGGGATCTCCTGCTTACATGGTAGACGCTCTATCCATCAGAGCCGCCGAGGGTACAGAGCATAGTGCGGCTGCAGGGATTTATCCCTTGCACGCTCCCTTTGAGACCCACATTTCCAACTTAATGTCCACACACTACAGTCGTAGTGCCCCTGCCCATTACACTCATTATTCGCGGCAAACAATCTTACCAAGTCCCATAAGAGTTCGGGCAATGCGTGTGCATCCGCACAGTGAAAGTCAATGGCGAGCTAGCCTTAACTATATGGAGATAGTATCTGTTCTTTCGGAATTCAGTCTGTGGGTATTAAGTTGGGAATGTGGGTCTCGTGGGGAGTGTGCGAGGGATAAATCCGTCCATTCGCACTATGCTCTGTGCCATCGGTGGCTCAAATGGATAGAGAGTCTGCCATGTAAGCAGGAGATCACGAGTTCGAGTCCCGGTCGGGGCACACATTTTCAACTGTCCCCGTTGGTGTATATCAACGCCTGTCGGCAGCTTAGGGTCTTCATTTAATTATCATTTCAAAGTCGTAACTGGTTTGGTGGTATGGGATGCTGTTTACAGAGCAGCTACTCAGCGGAAAACCGTTAGGTAATGTAGCTCACTACATGCTTCGATTTCTTCACACGGGTGCACTACGTGGTTTCAAAAGCTGTCTTTGCAGATCACAATGCATCAGTTGTGTTGTGTTTCTAATTGTGTAAGCAGCTAGAGACCAAAATTAGTGGTGTCACTGCATCTTCCGCCAGTTGCTAGGGTCGTTCTGTCATTCGCTTCCTGCAAGCAGGAGAAGTCACTACCGGTGAGATCCATCGTCTATTGTGTCGTGTGTATGAAGTTGGGGTTATAGGTGATTGTATTGTGAGGGAGTAGTGCAGAAAATTCAAGGCAGGTCGCACAGATATGCATGCTGAAAATGGTCGAGGAAGACACTCAGATGCGGGTGATAGGGTTATGCAACACGTTGACGAAATTGTGGTGTGAGGTGTCGACTGGCAGTTTCTGAACTTTTCGAACATGTGCCTCAGATTTCAAGGTGAGGCGTCTGAAATAGTCACAGAGAGGTTAAGTTCCCAAAAGTTTTGTGCAAAGTCCGTACCAGAATGCCTAGCTGCGTTCTCAAAACTGAAAGAATGGATTAGGCGTTGAAATTCCTTCAGCGTTACCATGAAACGGGGGCGGAATTTCTGAAGAGAAACGTCGCTTTGGAGGAGACACGGATGCAGTACGAGAATGAAACTAAAGAACAGTCCATACAATGGATGCTCACTCGTTCTCCGAATAAGCCCAAAAAATTCAAGCAGACGCTTTTAAACCGCAACATGATGTTTACGGTTTTTGGGAGCTCAAAGGAATTTTGACAAGATATTTCATGAGCAGTGGCGTAGGCCTAGCGTCTACATGCTGTCATATGCATGCAAGGGAAAGAATATACAATTTCCCGAAGACAGTTTATCTGAATAATGAAGGCAGGATGTATTCAGTGAACTCACTTCAAGTACAACTGGAGACAAAAGATAAGTAAGCATATGGGAACTGACTGTGGAAACCTAATCAATTATAAAGGGCTTTGGAATGAAAAATAATTGAAGTGAATCAGATGTATCATTGTGTTAAAGGAAAGACGAAAGTCTGTGTTTTGACCATGCGTAATACGGGCCACAGATCAACAAAAATTGAAGAAACATCTACGTAACAAATATTAAATAAATAGTTTGATATCTTAAGCCGTGGACTGTATTCACGGGTGAATTAATGAGAGACTGATATTGATCCTTGAACATGCAACAAAGTCTCTCAGTCGGGTGAACAACTTAAAGTTTGGTCGCAAAGACCGCACAGCAATAAAGGTGAACATCATGTACAATGAAATGAAATATTACGCCAATGTCCGCTCGCAAGCTACGTTGTATGTTTCAGCGTAGAAGTGGACATTGAAGTAAAACATTAGGCGACGTCGTTGCCTTTGAGCGAATACACTGACGGAAAAAAGAATCGCTACACCAAGAAGGAGCTGTGCGACATAAACGAAAGTTGGCAGGCGTGTTTGTACATCTGAAAGATGATGTCTATTAAAATTTCACGCCATTCACGTAACAGTAGCGCTAGTCGCTCCACTAAGAGGATGCAGATCAGGTTTGCTTAAAATAGACGCTGAAACCTTCGTTAGCGTAATTATCTTTGAGATGGGACGTGATGAGTTGATGACAATCAGGAATGCCTTTGACGCGAAAAATACGCCGTTATCAGCACGTCACTTAGTCTGAACCAGGTCGTGTAATAGGGCTACGAGAATCTGGCTGTTTCTTCTTCGGTACTGACTTGCCAGGAATGTAGCCACGGTCATAACTGCTGGCAGCGTTGGTCACTAGAATACAGGGTGTTACAAAAAGGTACGGCCAAACTTTCAGGAAACATTTCTCACACACAAAGAAAGAAAATATGTTATGTGGACATGTGTCCGAAACGCTTACTTTCCATGTTAGAGCTCATTTTATTACTTCTCTTCAAATCACGTTAATCAAGGAATGGAAACACACAGCAACAGAACGTACCAGCGTGACTTCAAACACTTTGTTACAGGAAATGTTCAAAATGTCCTCCGTTAGCGAGGATACATGCATCCACCCTCCGTCGCATGGAATCCCTGATGCGCTGATGCAGCCCTGGAGAATGACATATTGTATCACAGCCGTCCACAATACGAGCACGAAGAGTCTCTACATTTGGTACCGGGGTTGCGTAGACAAGATCTTTCAAATGCCCCCATAAATGAAAGTCAAGAGGGTTGAGGTCAGGAGAGCGTGAAGGCCATGGAATTGGTCCGCCTCTACCAATCCATCGGTCACAGAATCTGTTGTTGAGAAGCGTACGAACACTTCGACTGAAATGTGCAGGAGCTCCATCGTTCATGAACCACATGTTGTGTCGTACTTGTAAAGGCACATGTTCTAGCAGCACAGGTAGAGTATCCCGTATGAAATCATGATAACGTGCTCCATTGAGCGTAGGTAGAAGAGCATGGGGCCCAATCAAGACATCACCAGCAATGCCTGCCCAAACGTTCACAGAAAATCTGTGTTGATGACGTGATTGCACAATTGCGTGCGGAATCTCGTCAGCCCACACATGTTGACTGTGAAAATTTACAATTTGATCACGTTGGAATGAAGCCTCATTTGTAAAGAGAACATTTGCACTGAAATGAGGATTGACACATTGTTGGATGAACCATTCGCAGAAGTGTACCCGTGGAGGCCAATCAGCTGCTGATAGTGCCTGCACACGCTGTACATGGTACGGAAACAACTGGTTCTCCCGTAGCACTCTCCATACAGTGACGTGGTCAGCGTTACCTTGTACAGCAGCAACTTCTCTGACGCTGACGTTGGGGTTATCGTCAACTGCATGAAGAATTGCCTCGTCCATTGCAGGTGTCCTCGTCGTTCTAGGTCTTCCCCAGTCGCGATTCATAAGCTGGAATCTTCCATGCTCCCTAAGACGCCGATCAATTGCTTCGAACGTCTTCCTGTCGGGACACCTTCGTTCTGGAAATCGATACAAACGTACCGCACCACGGCTGTTGCCCCGTGCTAATCCATACATCAAATGGACATCTGCCAATTCCGCATTTGTAAACAATGCACTGACTGCAAAACCACGTTCGTGATGAACAGGAACCTGTTGATGCTACGTACTGATGTGCTTGATGCTAGTACTGTAGAGCAACGAGTCGCATGTCAACACAAGCACAGAAGTCAACATTACCTTCCATCAATTGGGCCAACTGGTGGTGAATCGACAGTACATACTGACGAAACTAAAATGAGCTCTAACATGGAAATTAAGCGTTTCCGGACACATGTCCACATAACATCTTTTCTTTATTTGTGTGTGAGGAAGGTTTCCTGAAAGTTTGGCCGTACCTTTTTGTAACACCCTGTATAGGGCCACAAGATGACAGGGCTTCTGACGCCCACGTGGCACTACAGATAGGGTAGCCCAACGTGTGCGGCGTGTGGCTCTGGTGCATCGTACTGCATCTGTAGCAGCAATTTGAGCATCAATTGTCACCACAGTGATGTGACGAACTGTTAAAAATCAGTTTCTTAAGGGACAGCTCCGAGTCAGATGCACTATAGCGTGCATTCAGCTGACCTCAAACCACGACCAACTGTGACTTCAGTGGCGACAAGTGAGAGTTCATTGGAGGGCAAGGTGGAGATCTGTGGTGTTTTCCGATGGAAATTCATTCTGCGACGATGGCAGTGATGGCCATTTGTTAGTTAGAAGGAGGCCAATTGAGGGCCTGCAACCAGTCTGTCTGTCTTGTGCCTGGAGTGCAATTTCGCAATGTCTTGTGGGTGCTTTCAAATAACTACGCACCCTCCGACTCGGAGTTGAAATATTAAACGTTTTGGCTGGTTTCGTTGTCTAGGGGCTGCAATACGTAGTTGCCGCATTACAGGCCAAATACTGCTGAGTCTACACTATACGATAAGAATACACACATAATTAGAATGGTCGAAGGTTTCTATCACTCAGCAATTGCGAATTATGAAAGTAACATATACATTTATAAATGAAACATTGCAATTAAATAAAATCTGCAGGTAATATCTTTACGAATTTAAATGATCATTACGATAGTAGAAGTACTTTTGAGAATGCGGTATATTTCTGCAAAACAATTATTGGTGTCGATGATCCAGCAATTAAGTAAAACAGGGAAACAATAGATTCCTACTGCACGTAATTAGTTACAACATAGCTCTCGAGATATTCACTTCTAAACGCACACTACGTCTTCACGAAAATCTCTCTAGTGCACAAGTCGGCACTCCCAAGTATTTATCTGCCACGACCACGCGCAATCTACTCCACTGTCCAAGTCTTTCCGCTGACTGTGCATCCGTCGCACCGTCGCACTTCGCGCGTCGTGTGCCGTAATCCCGAACTGCCTCCATTCACTTCGGTAGTCGCCTCCCTTAGTAACGAGCGCTGTGATTGGCTAGAGCACTCCCTCCGTGTCTCCAAACAAATGTACACTCATAAACGTATTGAAACATATTCGAAATACCGGATGTATATTTAAACAACTTGAAATTAAATAAATATTCCTACGGCTGGATCATAAACACGCTCTAGCACACAATATTAAATACGCAAACAAATCAAATAAATATATATCAAAAGAAAAGAAGCAAAAGGTAGGCCAGTAGCCTAATGTCTTTGTGCTTTCTAAAACACAGTAAATATTTAACCAATTTCTTCATGAACAGTATACATCGGATATAAACAAAGACATTGATGAATAAGTATATTTATAAGCATGCTGCTCCCGTTTTTTCGTGTAACTGTGGAGTACTTAGGAAATGACGCGATCGATAGTAATCGGCCACTTTGACCTCCAATAACTCCTAATGTACTATTCAAATTACATGACTGTAATTCATACCAATTTAGCTTTACACTAATGGCTTTCCAACTACACGTCGGTCGTCAAATCGCATGAAGTGTTTATATTTTGAATGTTACTTGTATAATTTACAGTCAGATACCAAACTTTAAACTAATAAAGATATTGAAAATCTGATTACACCATCAGAATCGTCTTGCAAATAATAGTAATGTACATGTTTCTTTTTCAGTTATCATGATTCATCTGGCTACTATTAATTTCAATACGAACTGTGAAATGTCTGCCCTTAAGGTTTCACAAAGTCCGCCATCTTTGGTACTCCCGGCATAGACATCTTGTAACCTCCCCCTCACTTTTCGACCTTAATGACAGTGAAAAATTAAACCGCGTGTACCTAATGGAAATTTTGGAAAAGCAATCGTCACCGAAGTTAATCTGTCGGTAAAGAGGGAGGAAAGGGTTACATCTAAATGAAAGGAAAAATGCAAATGAAATTGGTGGAAATTAATTTTGAGGAAAGGGTAAAATTAATATAGAAAGTAAGTGTGCGGTCGTCACGTTAACAATTAATTGGCGTTAATTAGATATTTGAGATTTGGGGAAAATTACGGTCGCCAGTCCTATGGACAACTACTATAATAACTGAAAAAGAAAGGTTATTGCACATATAAATAGCACTTAAAGCGTGGGAACTGAAGGTTGACACGTGTTGTGTGAAAACTGAAAGTTTGTCAGAAGTAATAAATTTCGCTACACTCTGACTTAATTTAGCAAAAGAATTGATAAAACCGGAAAATTGAAAGTTAATTTAGTGACTGAAATTAATAACGAAATTTGTTTCTGAAGCACTACGAAATTCAGTAAAATAAGGTTAGTCTTGGGCTACCTCAACAATCATTTCAAAAGCTACTTGAATCTACGCAATTTAGAAACAAGAGATTTAACTTTGAACTTGAATTAAATGACTCTGAACAATTAACAATAGTAATATTTAGTACGTACCAAGCTGAGCTGCAGTCACAGGTAAGCTAAAATATGGGAACAAAACTCGCACTCTTAATTTGTGCTTGCGTAATCTAAATACTGTAGCCAGGTATGAATATCTTAACTGAACTTCGAAATTAAAGCAGTGAAATCGAATGATATTACTTTAATGCTGGCGTTTGAATTTCAACGACACTCGGGTTCATTCCGGAAAAGGAAGGGACCCTGCTTGGTAATACAATTGGGACAATAAGCAACAAAGGTTCATGCTACGTTGCTGTAATTTTGTGATGCAACAATTTTAAAAGCTGAGGTCTGCCATACAGTTCTAAAACTTTACGTGCTTCCAGTCTTCCTTGTTGGTTGATTGAAGGTCTGCAGTCGTCGGTCGAGCAGGTGACGACAGTCACTCATTGTCGGCCGTCGCTGTTGCAGAAGCTGGATGTTGGCGCGCCTTCTTCTCGACACGGTCACCAGGCGAAACGGGCTCTTGATGTGTGCCAGCTAACGCTTCCCGTCCGCGACACCATGTCAGAAACTATCATAGCAATTCGAGCGCAATTACATGCTGCCAAACCCCGAAAGCGCGGCAACTCGCGGGAGCGTCACACAACGCACCTGCTCCACTTCACTACTCCAGCCAGACCCTCTTCTGCCCGCGCTCCACGCGACAGAGTTAACACTCTCAAAGATCGTAAACACTTTGGTTCTCCACACGACCTATCGATGTAACCGTTCGATAGCATAGTTTTCCCTAGGCAAGACCCAGCGTAAAAATACAAATAATATTTACAAAACAACCAATTATACATCGACATAAATGCATAAATATATATATACAAATAGTAAAACAATTACAATATATAAAGACACAGAAATGTCATATCTTGAGGTAAGAAAACAAGGGAAAAATTATAGTACAATAGATGGAATTAGGAGGATATGCATTTCCGGCGTTACAATCTCCTTCATCGACACAAAGCACCGTTCTCGTCACAGCGGAATTCCCAACCACGTGGTTGGATCGTGCGCTGGGGCTACCTCTCTCGTCCGGCTAACGTTTGGCACCAAGTGGTCCAGCATTGTGCGGCGTCACGTGGTTGCTAACAAGCCGCGGCTTTGACGAGCGTTCTGTGTGACCGCCTCAACTCCGAACATAGAATATTTCCAGGGCGCCACAGCTCACCCGTTGCCTCACACTTGGTTATCCTACGAAACCTGAACGGAAATTCCTACGTCAGTCTGGTGATTCGACCTCTTATGCTGCCAGTCACAAAAAGTATTCTACGGGGCGTTTTCGAAAAGGATAACGCTCGCCCACATACCGCTGTTTTAACTAGACATGTTCTACAGGGTGTAGGCATGTTGCCTTGGACTACTCGAGCACCAGATCTGTCTCCAATAGAGCACATGTGGGAGATCATCTGACGACAACCCGGGCGTCGTCAACAACCAGAGTTAACCGTCCCTGTAATGACAGACCAAGTCATTCCACAAACTGACGTCGGCATCTGTACAACGCAGCGCATGCACGTTTGCACCCTTGCATTCAACTTTCTGGCAGTTACACCGGTTATTAACATGCACTACTGGCCATTAAAATTTCTACGCCAAGAAGAAATGCAGATGATAAACGGGTATTTATTGGACGCATATATTATACTAGAACTGACGTGCGATTACATTTTCACGCAATTTGGGTGCATAGATCCTGAGAAATCAGCACCCAGAAGAACCACGCCTCGGCATTGAGTCAAACAGAACTTGGATGGCGTATACAGGTACAGCTGCCCATGCAGCTTCAACACGATACCACAGTTCATCAAGAGTAGTGACTGGCGTATTGTGACGAGCCAGTTGCTCGGCCACCATTGAACAGACGTTTTCAATTGGTGAGAGATCTGTAGAATGTGCTGGCCAGGGCAGCAGTCGAACATTTTCTGTATCCAGAAAGGCCCGTACAGGACCTGCAACATGTGATCGTGCATTATCCTGCTGAAATGTAGGGTTTCGCCGGGATCGAATGAAGGGCAGAGCCACGGGTCGTAACACATCTGAAATGTAACGTCCACTGTTCAAAGTGCCGTCAATACGAACAAGAGGTGACCGAGACGTGTAACCAATGGCACCCCATAGCATCACTCCGGATGATACGCCAGTATGGCGATGACGAATACGCGCTTCAAATGTGCGTTCACCGCGATGTCGCCAAACACGGATACGACCATCATGATACTGTAAACAGAACCTGTGTTCATCCGAAAAAATGACGTTTTGCCATTCGTGCACCCAGGTTCGTCGTCGAGTACACCATCGCAGACGCTCCTGTCTGTGATGCAGCGTCATGGGTGACCGAAGCCATGGTCTCCGAGCTGATAGTCCATGCTACTGCAAACGTCGTCGAACTGTTCGTGCAGATGGTTGTTGTCTTGCCAACGTCCCCATGTGTTGACTCAGGGATGTAGACGTGGCTGCACGATCCGTTACAGCCATGCGGATAAGATGCCTGTCATTTTGACTGCTAGTGAAATGAAACCGTTGGGATCCAGCACGGCATTCCGTATTACCCTCCTCAACACAGCGATTCCATATTCTGCTAACAGTCATTGGATCTCGACCAACGCGAGCCGCAATGTCGCAATACGATAAACCGCAATCGCGATAGGCTACAATCCGACCTTTATCGAAGTCGGAAATGTGATGGTACGCATTTATCCTCCTTACACGACGCATCACATCAACGTTTTACCAGGCAGTGCCCGTCAACTGCTGTTTGTGTATGAGAAGTCGGTTGGAAACTTTCCTCATCTTAGCACGTTGTACGTGTCGCCACCGGTGCCAACATTGTGTGAATGCTCTGAAAAGCTAACCATTTGCATATCACAGCTTCTTCTACCTGTCAGTTAAATTTCGCATCTGGTGCACGTCATCTTCGTGGTGTAGCAATTTTAATGGACAGTAGTGTACTATCACTTCAGATTTGCAAAGGCTTATCTCACTGTTACATTGATCTGTGATCTTGCGATGTTAATCACTTAATATGTTACTAGACAAATGCATTCCCGAAATTACATTACTCTACATTAATTATATTTTGGTGTTGCAACTTTTCTTCCGTCAGTGTATAACCATGAAAATCGCAGGCAGCGTCCATACGATATGACTACCCCAGCAGTTGTTGGCGGAGACACAAATGTGCTTTGTGTCCTCGTCCATTTCGGTAAGGCCACTCTAATCTTAACTGCCCTGCTCCC
The DNA here is from genome assembly GCF_021461395.2 of Schistocerca americana. Lineage (NCBI taxonomy): Eukaryota > Metazoa > Arthropoda > Insecta > Orthoptera > Acrididae > Schistocerca > Schistocerca americana. The sequence goes on from NC_060123.1 coordinate 185,208,168, forward strand.
GGATTGCTTGGTAAGGTGCCCAAGCAGATATGCTTACGCTACGCATCCAAAGTTTGTGACTTCCCCAGCATACAAAAATAGTGCTTAGAGAGTCTTTGCATCCCACCAGCGATTTTCAACTCCTCTTAAGATAAATGGTATGAAAGACGCATTCGAACAGACCGCTTTCATCATGTAACTGCAGATTGTCTACAAGAAATTGACACTTTTTTTCCTTTTTTAATAGCAAAATTAACGGTTAATTTATGAACAGCCCTCGTAATTACGGACGTAGGAGATATATTTTGCAATCGCCTCGTTATTCATCTCCTCCTTAGCCACTCGTCAAAGCCTCACCGGATGAGAGGGTACGCGGGCCAGGGAGGGCAGGACCCTCCGCTGTGCCCTCCGTAATTGCCGACGTCACGGAGCGTCGAGACGGCCGGCGCCGGACGCAGACAAATCCCGCGGCCGCGGGCGGCGCCTAATTAAAGAGAGCAGACCTTTATTAGGCGACCTGAAGAATGGGCGCCTCGGCCGGCCACGCTACACGCGCATTACCGAGTAATTGCGGACGTGTCCCGCCGCCGCTGCGCTCTCCGCCGGAGTGCTTGCATTAATCCGATTCCCGAAACGACGAGGTGCATTACGGCGACCATTTTAGACCTGCTGGAGCGCAGTGCGATTCCTCGAGTTGCGGATTAGAGATGTTGCGGTGTGAAACTGTACAGCTGCGACGATAGACGCTATGCATGCTGCCTGAAGCCGTCGGTACACGGACCGTGAAGTCTGAACGTAGACCAATGAGATGGAAGGACGCCACCTACATCACATGACGCCATATCTTTCCACTGCAGAGTAGCGAGACGCCGTATTGGCTTCCGTTGAAGCCCAGATGTATATACAGGGTGTAAATTTTACGTTGATGAACCAGAATAACTCGAATAAAAATGTGCAGAATCCAAGGTTGATTATTTTCGAGGCGACATCTGCTGGTGCTAAAATTAGCCCGGCACCCCAGCCCCCTGGGGATGGGGTGGGAGGCAACTTTAAAATTTCAAATGGGAACCGCAATTTTTTATTGCAGAATCAGATTCTACATAAAAATCTATGTACATTTTGTCTTGAACATTTGTTTTGATTCTTGGTATTTGGCGCTGTAATTCTAGAAAATCCATGTTCTCATTTTTGCGTGGAAAATGGTTACGGATAAATAAAAAATACATATTTACTTCGTAAATTTTGAGTCGCTATAACTAAAACTCTCCCTCTCTCCCCATAGGGTGGTGTTTGAGAGAGAGGAATTAGAGTTTTAGATATATTGATCCAAATACTAATTTTTTTCCGCAGATTCGGATACGTGTTGTTAATTTCGTGCTCATGAGGCCACACAACTTCTAATTATCAAACAAATCACCTGGCTAGCCGGCTGACTAACCAGACATCCTACTTACTGAAGATTGAACTTATTTTTTATTTATCCGTAACCATTTCCACGCAAAAGTGAGAATATGGATTTTCTTGAAATACAGCGCCAACTACCAAGAATCAAAGAAATGTTTAAGACAAAATGTACGCGGTTTCTTATGTAGAATCTGAATCTGCAATAAAAAATGGCGGTTCCCATTTGAAATTTTAAAGTTGCCTCCCGCCACACCCCCATGGGGCTGGGGTGGCGGATTAATTTTAGCACCAGCAGATGTCCCCCTCGAAAATAATCAACTTTGAATTCTACACATTTTTTCGTGTGAAGCTTATTTTTCGAGTTACTCTGGTTTGTCAACTTAAAATTTACACCCTGTATATCATTTCTATGCACACGAAATTGAGGATCTCCCGAAAATAGGTCCGTAATTGAACGGCTTGCACCAATAAAATGATGGGAAACGTAATACTGGTGGTTAAATAATTATTGTAAGTTGCTCATTATGAAAGTGTGCCGTTTGAAGACAACGGGAGATTAAGGATCCATCAAAAGTGCATCACTTTTGGTACAATTTGTTGTAATTAAACGTCAGTTACTAAAATATCTACAATTAAAGCTTTCAGAAGAGGTAAGACGCAAAGTATGGCTGAAAGCATGGTCGATGTAGCCTAACGAGTAGAGACGCGGAAGTGTAAAATATTGGCTGATTTGTTGCTGGCTCACGTCTGACTGAGTCGAAACTCTTCTTTTCTAACCTTATCGTTTTGGGAAAGGACCTGAAACTTTATTAGTTTAATAGAAGTATATTCTAAAATGTTCGTTGTTCCATAAATATAAGTGCCCTCCTTCTGGGGAGCGAGTTTCTTCGGTTGGCTGCTTCTAGCCGGCCGCTGTGACCGAACGGTTCTAGGCGCTTCAGTCCGGAACCACGCTGCTCCTACGGTCGCAGGTTCTAATCCTGCCTCGGGCATGGATGTGTGTGATGTCCTTAGGTTAGTTAGGTTTAAGTAGTTCTAAGCCTAGGAGACTGATGACCTAGTCCCGCCGGACCTTGTGGCCGAGCGGTTCTAGGCACTCAGTCCGGAACCGCGCGACTGCTACGGTCACAGGTTCGAATCCTGCCTCGGTAATGGATGTGTGTGATATCCTTAGGTTAGTTAGGTTTAAGTAGTTCTAAGTTCTAGGGGACTGATGACCACAGATGTTAAGTCCCATAGTGCTCAGAGCCATTTGAACCATTTTTTTGTTAAGTCCCATAGTGCTAAGAGCCATTTGAACCATTTTTGGTTGCATCAACAGGACAGCTTGCAGTTCTTCCAGTAAGATACTTTGCACTTCCTTGTTCAAAGTTTTGTTGTTGCAAAGCTTCTGCTACTGAATAGGAAAAGTGATCAAGTAAGAATAACCTTAAGAGTTTACAAAAAAGTGACAATGATAAAATAATTTCTATCGTATATGGAGAGCTACTGTAAATTCGTATCCCTCTATATCCTTACTGACTGGACACGGTACTTTCCTGTTTTCATTATAACACTCTCATGGATATTGAACTTTTTGTTTATCTATACTATAGACAAAACAACATGACTAGTATGTGGACGAGGCAGAAAATGTGAGTTTTAATAGACTTAACGTAGGAATTTTACGCTCGTTCATTTCGTAAACATTGCGATTTGCGAGCCAGATACAGCCGATATCTGGCGCTGGTGCGCGCTGCGATCGCGTATATCAGGTTGAGGCACCAGTTGCATTGTCTCTGAGCGTTAGGCATTACGTTGAACACGGCAAGCCCATCATTGACTTTCGAAAGCGCGGTAGGTGTGCTGGCGATTTAGGGTAGCACGATGACCGATTGTTAAATTATTATTATTATTTCTAACTATGACTGCAAAAGAAAACACAGAACATGAGATCCCTGTTCGTGTTTTATCACTAGCCAGACACTTACCAAGCGTCTAGTTCTACGTCATATACCGACTAGTAATTTTTGCAGAGGCCTGTTGTAAGCATCTCTGTCTTTTGAACTAGTATATACATATACGTTTAGAAGAATTATTTATGATCTCAAGTGTCCCTCGGGTATAAGAAACAATTTTAAAGAATAACGTGATCTGATTGGAATAGTGATAAGGAGAGGAAAGTTACGCAAGAATGCAACAAACAAGGGGGGCAATAATTTAATAGTGCTGCTGTAACGAACATTAAACACGATTTGTTAAGTGTGAGCTACTAGTTCCATTACTTCAAAGAGTAACAGGGAACACCAAAGCCGACTCTGTAAACTCAGAACATGGCCTTTATTAGCAGTTGTTGATTACGGTTTAAAGACGTACCAACTTCTATTTCTTGATCGATAAAGCACTTGCACTTGTCCTTTCTTCTTGTCAGTGTTTTCCATACATTCCTTTCTTCGCCGTTCTGCAGAGATCCTCCTCACTCCTTATCTTATCAGCATACTTGGTTTTCAACATTATTCTGCACCATCAAATCTCAAACGCTCCGATTCTCTCCTTTTCCAGTTTTCACACAGACCTCGATTCACTACCATACAATTCTGTGCTCCAAAAGGACATACTCAGAAATATATTTCACAAATTAGGGCCTCTGTCTGATACTAACAAAGCTTCTCTTGGCCAGGAATGCACTCTTTTCTCGTGCTAATCTGCTTTTTACGTAAGCCTTGCTTCGTCCGTCATGGTTTATTTTCCTTCTCTGCAAGCGTCACTCCTTAATTTCGTCTACTTAATGACCAGCAGTTTTGATGTTTAGCTTTCAGTATTCTCATTTCTGCTACTTCTCATTACTTTTGTCTTTTCCGGTTTACTCTAAATCCATATTCTTATTCATTAGACTGTTCATTAAGTTCAACAAATCCTTTAATTCTTTTTCACTTTCACTGAGCACAGCAATGTCATCAGCGGATCTTGACACTGATATTCTATCGCCCTGAATTTTAAGGCCACTCTTGAACGTTTCTTCAATTTCCGTCATTGCTTCTTAGATGTATAGGTTGAACAGTAGGGTCCAAAGACCGCATGCCTGTCTTAAACCTTTTTTAATCTCAACACTTTGTTTTTGGTCTTCCACTCTCATCGTTCCCTCTTGATTGTTGTACATAATGTATATCAATCGTCTTTCCCTAGAGCTTACTTCCATTTTTCTCGGAATTTCGAACATCTTGCACCATTTTGCATTTTAGAACGCCTTTTCCAGGTCGACAAATCGTATGATCGTATTGTGAATACCCACTTTTGAGGAATATGTGCAGATTTCCTAATCAGATACCCTGACGAGAATATTTGGGCTAGGCACGGCTGTTTTCAGATAATGTGGTTCAACTTTGTCATTAGGTAGAGCCGTGATCCTCCGGTCAAATAACTAAAGTACTGGCAAGTTAAAGTGAATCGGTAAACAAATATAAATTTCGATTGAATGAGTTATAATAAATGTCAATAATACATTATTATCTGCTGACAACAAATTGATATAGACGACACCAAAAATCTATACTGAATAAATTAATTTTTTATTTAAAAATTACAAGGAAGAACATCTAGAAAAGGTGGTCCTACAACATTTCAGTTTAAGAGATACACACTGGTAATATTAAATTACAGTTAAGAATGCGTAAATCTACCTAATCTAAATGGTAGTAGTCTCCTCAGAAATCTATAAATCATCACTAGTTCGCCAAAATAACGAATTCCCATGCTTTGCGCTAGGCACAAATAATCTGAGAACAGCAAGGGTTCACGTCAGAGCTATGATCAACGCTCACAGATAAACTTCTTACTAACTCACTGAATCCAAATCCCACTTGCCTCGGGATTTTACTAAGTAGGAGGAAATTTCAAAGTATTCGCGACCGCTAGCCACCCACACACTGAGTTGCGTCTCACACATAGGTATTTCATTACAATGCTAATTAGAGAGGTAAGGCCGGCCGAAGTGGCCGTGCTGTTAAAGGCGCTGCAGTCTGGAACCGCAAGACCGCTACGGTCGCAGGTTCGCATCCTGCCTCGGGCATGGATGTTTGTGATGTCCTTAGGTTAGTTAGGTTTAACTAGTTCTAAGTTCTAGGGGACTAATGACCTCAGCGGTTGAGTCCCATAGTGCTCAGAGCCATTTGAACCATTTTAGAGAGGTAAGCCAGTTAGAGTGCGGGGAGTAGAGGCGGTGGCGTTCCTTATTACCACTGTTCGCACCAGTATCCTGGATTAACCGCTCGACAGTCTCCCATCAACTGAAGGCATTTGAAACTGTCGATGGTGAACCGCTCGTTGGTTGTGGATGTTAATCTCAGCGCCCTTCTTAGTACTATTCGAGAGAACTAGTTACATGCCGACACTGGGTTTCACCGTCTCTCTTCCCTTCAACCATAACAACACAACCCAAACACTGCACTGTACAAGGACCCATCGCAGTCATCTACCCAACACAGATACGCATTTGATACTTCATAACAGGTCGGAAGTAGACAACGCCAAACCACCTCCACTAGGAGGGCGATGCAAGATTCCCAAAACTGCTTCCCTACACTCGTTCTCTGAATGTGAGGCTCTACGCTATGTTGTCAGTGTAGACAATGAAATTACTTGGGTATGCTTCCAATTTTAGCATCTGTCATTCTGGATTAGTCCCAGTGGTGAGCATAGCATTTGCATCATTACATGCTTTTCTTCTTTAGCATAGTTGATACCTATGACAGTTCATATCACTCACAAGTGCGAAGTCGCAAGTTCAATCTTCAGTAAGGATCATTTGAAAGTGTTGTGTTAACAATTATGCACGAGAAATATTAGCTGTTAATGACTCACCATGTGCATCAGGAGGATAACGGGAAATTAGTGTCCGGGAGGTGCAGAGATCAACCTATTGGATATATGTATTACACTTCACAAAATGGACACCGGCGACATTCAGGAAATGTTCAAAACAAACCATTAACATGCACCGTGGACACGGAATAATAAATGGCCCGCCTTCTTGATAACAAAAACGTTCGCACCATCAAGATCGAAGGCGAACAGCTTCGGAGGTAAAAAGGAGGAAGTAAAAAATGTTGCGGGACACTCAGGAATATAGAAATATGAGACGCTGAGGAATAAAATAAATAGGAAGTGCAGGGAAGCTAAGACGAAATGGCTGTAAGAAAAATGTGAAGAAATCGAAAAAGAAATGATTTTCGGAAGAACAGACTCAACGTACAGGAAAGACAAAACAACCTTCGTTGACATTAAAAGCAAGGGTGGTAAAATTGAGAGTGCAACGGGGATTCCGCTGTTAAATGCAGAGGAGAGAGCAGATAGGTGGAAACAATACATTGAAAGCCTCTATGAGGGGGAAAATTTGTCCGATGTAACAGAAGAAGAAACATGAGTCGATTTAGAAGAGATAGGGGATCCAGTATTAGAATCACAATTTAAAAGAGCTTTAGAGGACTAAGATCAAATAAGGCAGAAGGGATGGATAACATTCCCTCAGAATTTCGAAAATCATTGGGCGAAGTGGCAACAAAACGACTATTCACGTTGGCGTGTAGAAATGAGTCTGGCGAGATACCATCTGCCTTTTCGGAAAAATATCATCCACACAATTCCGAAGACTGCAAGAGCTGACAAGTGCGACAATTATCGCACAATCAGCTAAACAACTCATGCATCCAAGTTGCTGACAAGAATAATACACAGAAAAATGCAAAAGAAAATTGAGGATGTGCTAGATGACGATTAGTTTGGCTTTAGAAAAGGTAAAGGCACGAGAGAGGCAATTCTGACTTTGCGATCGATAATGGAGCCAAGTGTAAAGAAAGATCAAGACACGTTCATAGGATTTGTCGACATGGAAAAAGAGTTCGTCAATTTAAAATAGTGCAAGATGTTCGAAATTCTGAGAAAAATAGGGGTAAGCAAGTAATATACAGGGTGATTCAAAAAGAATTCCACAACTTTAAAAATGTGTATTTAATGAAAGAAACATAATATATCCTTCTGTTATACATCTTTACAAAGAGTATTTAAAAAGATTTTTTTCACTCAAAAACAAGTTCAGAGATGTTCAGTATGGCCCCCTCCAGACACACGAGCAATATCAACCTGATACTTCAACTCGTTCCACACTCTCTGTAGCATATCAGGCGTAACAGTTTGGATAGCTGCTGTTATTTCTCGTTTCAAATCATCAATGGTCGCTGGGAGAGGTGGCCGAAACACCATATCCTTAACATACCCCCATAAGAAAAAATCGCAGGGGGTAAGATCAGGGCTTCTTGGAGGCCAGTGATGAAGTGCTCTGTCACGGGCTGCCTGGCGGCCAATCCATCGCCTCGGGTAGTTGACGTCAGGTAGTTACGGACAGATAAGTGCCAATGTGGTGGCGCTCCATCCTGCTGAAATATGAATTGTTGTGCTTCTTGTTCGAGCTGAGGGAACAGCCAATTCTCTAACATCTCCAGATACTGTAGTCCAGTTACAGTAGCACCTTCGAAGAAAAAGGGACCAAAAACTTTATTGGCTGAAATGGCACAGAAAACGTTCACCTTAGGCGAGTCACGTTCATACTGAGTTGTTTCCCGCGGATTCTCAGTGCCCCATATACAGACATTGTGACGGTTGACTTTCTCGTTAGTGTGGAAAGTTGCTTCATCACTAAACACAATATTTGAAACGAAAGATTCATCTGTTTCCATTTGAGCAAGGATAAAATCACAGAAATCGATTCTTTTAATCTTATCAGCTGCAGACAGTGCTTGAACCAATTTCAGACGATAAGGTTTCATAACTAACCTTTTTCGTAGGACTCTCCATACAGTTGATTGTGGAATTTGCAGCTTTCTGCTAGCTCTGCGAGTCGATTTTCCTGGGCTGCGAACAAATGCTTGCTGGATGCGTGCTACATTTTCATCACTCGTTCTCGGCCGTCCAGAACTTTTCCCTTTGCACAAACACCCATTCTCTGTAAACTGTTTATACCAACGTTTAATACACCACCTATCAGGTGGTTTAACACCATACTTCGTTCGAAATGCACGCTGAACAACTGTCGTCGATTCACTTCTGCCGTACTCAATAACACAAAATGGTTTCTGTTGAGCGGTCACCATCTTAGCATCAACTGACGCTGACGCCTAGTCAACAGCGCCTCAAGCGAACAAATGTACAACTAAATGAAACTTTATAGCTCCCTTAATTCACCGACAGATAGTGCTTAGCTCTGGCTTTTGTCGTTGCAGAGTTTTAAATTCCTAAAGTTGTGGTATTCTTTTTGAATCACCCTGTACAATATGTACAAGAGCCAAGAGGGAATAATAAGAGTGGACGACCAAGAAGAAAGTGCTCGTATTAAAAAGGGTGTAAGACATAGATGTAGTCTTTCGCCCTACTGTTCAATCTGTACGTCGAAGAAGCAATGTTGGAAATAAAAGAAAGGTTCAGGAGTGGAATTAAAATTCAAGGTGAAAGGATGTCAATGATACTACTCGCTGATAACATTGTTAACCTGAGTGAAAGTAAAGAAGAATTACATGATCTGCTGAATGGAATGAGCAACCTAATGAGTACAGAATATGGACTGAGAGTAAATCGTAGAAAGACGAAAGTAATGAGAAGTAGCAGAAATGAGAGCAGTGAGAAACTTAACATCAGGATTGATGGTCACGAAGTAGATGAAGTTAAGGAATTCTGCTACCTAGGCAGTAAAATAATCAATGACGGATGGAGCAAGGAGGACATCAAAAGCAGTCTCGCACTGGCAAAAAGGGCTTACCTGGCTGAGAGAAGTCTACTAATATCAAACATCGGCCTCAATCTGAGGAAGAAATTTCTGAGAACGTACGTCTGGAGTACAGCATTGTATGGTAGTGAAACATGGACTGTGGGAAAACCGGAACAGAAGATAATCGGCGTATTTGAGGCATGGTGCTACTAAAGAATGTTGAAAATTAGGTGCTGGTATGGTATGAAATGAGGAGGTTCTGAGCAGAATCGGAGAGGAAAGGAATATGTGACAAATGCTCATAAGGAGAAGGAACAGGATGATAAGACATCTGTTAGGACATGAGGGAATGATTTCCATGTACTAGAGGGAGCTGTGAGGGGAAAAATGTAGAGGAAGCCATAGACTAAGTTTTTGTAACAAGTTCCCCTTGTCCTCCCTTAAATATTCATAGTTTTTGCTATGCACTATATGGTCATATTGCTGCGGAATTATTTCAAATTTGTTCATAATTTTTTTTTTCTTTCCTTTGCTGCGGAGGATTTGTGGCTATCTGTCCGAGTATATGGCGCGGCATCTGTTTCAGTATCACTTTCACTTGTTATACACGTATCGTCGTCATTGTACTCATGTACATTGTCCGTACAGTAGAGCGTATACGACACCACACATTTCACTGACTCATCTGCCACTTATTTATCATTCTGCGAAAATCCTTGGGTTCCTTCCTGACAAAATGCCAATTTCGGTAATTGTTGTTGTCGATACAAAGCAATGTTTACTTTGTTTGTCGTTGCCATTACTCTGTTTTTTTATCAACACCACTGGCACTGTAGCCTTGCTGTGAGCTACTCGTTGACTAAGAATTTTAACTACGCTTCGTAACCCCTGATGTGCTCACCGCTTGATGCCTTCGGTCCCTCTCCCTGTTGCCTTAGCAACCAAACTTGTGACTGAAGGTAGACAATATGTGGGCCATCGAATGTCGTAAATATCATTAGCCTTTTGCGACCATGCACTCAAAGGGTTCCTTGTCATCACTTTAGTAGCGTACTTCTAAATCAGCGTTGATTACATAATGGCACAAATTAAGCTAGAACAAGGATCACTCTCTCTTGGGTGAGTGTATCGCATTAAATACAGTGTCGTGTAACATTGTTATCCCTCTGTTAAATGTGAGGTTTACAGCGCACAGTTCGTGGTACATGTGAGTTGAATTAGGGCAGTATGTATCGTGACGTAACGGGGTATAAAACGCTAGAATTACAACTGCAGCGGCTGGGAGCTTTAGCAAGGGCCACCAATGGTCTGTTTATTCGACTAATACATTGCAGTAAGAAGGGCGAATGCACAGTCACCTACCCACGGTTTACAGTAGTACTACGACTATGGTACAAGTCTGCTACATGGATCTACTTGTATATTGTTAGGCTGACTTACCTAAATGATACCCACAAGGCGATAACAGGCCAATCGGATTTTTGTAATATTTTATATTTGTAATACGTGAAATTCAGAACGCAAATATCAATTAGTGAAAGCAGTGCTATGCAACTCCCAAATATTATCGAGAAACTCGACTTAGAAATTTTTCGAGCGCCTTTATACACTAAGGTAAGATCAGTTTCTAAGCAAGCAGAGTGGCTTTGCGGCAGAGTGTTGGCCTGTCCTGTGGGTTTTGTGGGTTCGGTTACTCTACGATGCATATTTTCAAACAAAGGGGATGTAATTAGAGCATTACCGTTAAGCGTAAAGTACTTAAAGATGGAAAAATGTGGGTAGTCCTCGAGACTGGCAAATGCTGGATCGCTGGTTCTAGTCTCGATTCGGTCATTAGTATTTCGTTTTTCTTCCATTTGTTCGAAAACGTACTTTATTTGAACATAAAGTTCTTCAAATATATTAATGCATAGCTAATTATCATTTTTATAAAAACATACTCGTCTTCTTGTTTATAATTAAATACCACCCACAAAACTCCAGTTTTCATTGCAAACATAAATTCTTAATTTCCGATCTTTTATAAACAGTCGTTAACGAAAATCTTTAAAATAAAACAAATTACAAATTAAATTTTACCAACTTTATGCTTCTTACTCTTCTTGCAAACGCTCGCAGAACGTGCACTTTTTGTTTTAAAAACCTGACACAGCCGGGATCCGAGCGCAGCTGTCCTCATCGTAAGCGAGCATTCTACAACACAACCACACCACTTATCGAAAAATCTTAGTTTAAAGCTTCAAAGTGTATTTTCTCTAGAATTTTTGACAGTTGCACTTGACTGCTTTCGAATACTGGTATTTGAGTTCTGAATTTCTGGTACCATAAATATAAAAAACTACAAGAATTCGATCACCATGTGATCTCCTTGTGAGAGATGGAAGTACTTTAGTTCTTTGTTTTGTAAGAATACATTGTAATTAATAATACGTGAATGTTACATTTTCTGTGAATATATTGTAAACTATTTTCCTTTGCAAAAGAGAAGGAATGAATTGAAGTGTCTTGAGTTTATACAGGGTGTTCGGGAATTCCCATTACAAACTTCTGGAACTTGTATAGAGGAGTGGGTAGATAACACTTCGAAGTGTAACCTACCCGGAAACGTCCCTTTTCCGTGCTACAACCATTTGAAAACATGTTGCTAGTGCGACCACTTTTACAAGTAATTGATCAGATGTGACCCAGTACATCACCTGCTATAGAATTACACTCATTAATAGCCAAAGAAACTGCTTGTTTACTCGTTGACGATTTCTCTTCCACGTGATGCCGTACGGCCTCTTGTAGTTCGGGTGTGCGGCGTCTCCTTCAAAAAATGGTTCAAATGGCTCTAAGCACTATGGGACTTCACATATGAGGTCATCGTCCCCTAACTTAGAACTACTTAAACATAACTAACCTAGGGACATCACACACATCCATGCCGGAGGCAGGATTCGAACCTGCTACCGTAGCAGCAGCGCGGTTCCGGACTGAAGTGCCTAGAACCGCTCGGCCACACCGGCTGGCGGGGTCTCCTTCGAGCACCACAGCCACGTCTGCTGAGGATGAACGTACCTTTTCTCGAAGCCTTTGCGAAAAGGGCGTGCGATGGAGTCGGATATTGTTGTGGAGAACGACCTTGATAAAGGCGACGAGCAGCTCTTCCATTTCCGTAAGCTTCGTCATTCGGAAGGATGATGTCGGTGTATTCTGCAAACGTGGTCTCAACCATGTTGCTCTAACACTCACAGACACGTGAATCAGATTCGTACCAGATCAGAGAGGTGGGACGGACATGAAATGACATCAGGCAATCCGACGTAGTCCCCCCCCCCCTTCCCCACCATGACTACCCTGTTGCATTTCTACCTAGCAAACATGTTTTCAAAGGGCTTTAGCACGGAAACGGTATGTTTCCGGACGTGTGTCCCTACTCAAAATATTGTGTAGCCATTCCCCTCTACGAGTCCTAGAAGTTTCTAACGGGAATTTCCGAACACCTTGTATAACGCGTTAAAACAAATGTACATTCATTACGTTTTCACTGGTGGCGTTGGTACCACGGACATCTCAACGCTGATACGAAGCATGTTCAGAAAGTAAGTGTATTGTGACTATAACGGCATGTATTCTTTTCTGAGGGTTGGCAGGACTGAGTGGTAGAGGCGGATCCCCTAACCACAACGAGCATCGCACGAATGCGGTAGTGTGTAAAGTCAAGTTGTAGTTTCCTGTTGCGTGAAAGATGTCGTTAAGAAAGCCCGCCGAGTGCGAGCTATGTGCTGTGACCCGCTTCCTACTTGATGAAGGAATAACACCTACCGTATTTTTTTCGTGAATCAGAATGGCTTATGGCGAAAGCTTTATGAACATAATGAGCGTATTTAAGTGGTGCAGGTGTAGAACGAGGTTCTGATGTGGTTGAAAGAGGTGGCGGGAAAATTCTTCGAGCAGGGCGTAAAGACGCTTGTGCCATGGCTAACCACATTCAATGGCCGGGATGGCGTTTATGTGAAAACATAATCAACAAGTGTGTCAACAACATCCTCTAATTTTTTTTTTCAAATACACTTTTTCTAAGAAAAATATATATATAAAATTCTAGTGCACGTACTTTCAGAAAGTGCCTCATACACTGGAAGTTTCTGGTGCTTACATAGCGTTGGGTGGTGTGTGTAATGGATAAGTGACGTGAAAAATTGTTCTGCTGGCATAGTGAATATGATGGATAAGTAACAGATGAGCCGAAAATTATGTTGGTGGTCAAGAATTAATAATTTGCCATTGTAGAAGAATAATCTGATCAGAGTAAGACGATCAAGAGGAAAGCTCCTAGAATCTTAACCACTGTTCAAAACATAGCCATAACCAGCATCAAGATCTTAAAATCCCCATCGACAGCCCCCATACACCAAAGTTCACCGTTTTCAGAGGGGGAAAGCCGAGGAGTCGAAGCCTGTTCCAGTTGCCAATTTCACTGACAACTAGAGAGAAACTGCTTCTCCACTCTTAGCCCTGGAAAAGTCCGCTTTCGACACTAGACGAATGGCTACGACCAAAAGTCCTGAAATATTTGTTTCAGTGGGAGCACTGTCACCTACGTTTTTCCTGATATAACTTTCAAGTAAAACTGCGTGGCAGCACGTCAGTGAGGGAATACGGTGATGAAGTCGGAAGAACTTACTTTTCTTCAATCCACGACGGCGTCATAGTATCAATCTTTTACAGTTCACAATCCGCTCTGATGGTCTCCCTGAGTTGATAAATACTAGGCCAGACGACAGTGTGAACATTATTTTTACGGGATCTTAGTTATTTTAAATAAATGAGTGTTCACGTCAACTAGAGCTGTAAAAGTGTTGTAGGCTACAGGAGAAACGTAAAATAAGCGTCGACTACGCTGGTTTTCCTAGTAGCTTTGGTCGGTTAAGATCGCAACCACGTTGCCAGAACATAAGGCATGTTGAATTTCTATCACTTTGTTTGCGTATGCGATCAGTGTCTTACTAGATTCCCCTAGAAACCGAAAGCAGGAAGCATGATAGGCACTATATATGGGCCGCGTAAGCTACGGAACAGTTTTGTTACGTAGTTATACTGCTGTCTGTTGCTTAAAAATAGACAGTATTTATAGTAAAATTGAAATTATCGTGTCTGAATCAGGTCTTACTTGAAAATTATTGATTTGTAACGTGAAACAGAGGGATATTGTAAAAATAATTACAAAAAAAAACCAACACACAGATTTTTCATACAGCGCTAGAAAACGCTATTTCCTAAAGGAAAGAAAAATTTTAAAAATGCAAGAAATTAAAAAACGCAACCGACATTGCTTCAATACTTCATAGAGCACATATAAAACATGTTTCTGCTATCGCTAAACAACGTTCACACTTATCAATAATAACAGGAATGTCTTCCTTCGATCATGATAAAGGAAGTTCTATACAGTACAAAATAATAACAATAGTTACAAAGATGTTTCTGTATTTGTGCATTATAAACAGTAGTTGCAAAAGAAGCAGTTGCATTGGTTACATAAAATCGCAGAAGGTAAGCGAGCAGCTAATTCTTATTACTTATAAAATGCAATTTATATGTTGTAGGGGTATAAAATATACAGTGTAACAACACTCAACGATGTACAGTTCTACTTATGTGCAAAACAAACAAACAAAGAAACAGAAAAATTTAAGTATTGTGCCAGAACTACCGAAACGTAGTTTGACTCTATATACTAATATTTCTACAGTTTACTTTGCGTAGTTTTAAGTAGTTTTTGTTACCATCTTCCTCCGGTTTCTGTTCAGTCAAGAAGAGTAAGCTGAGGCGGCAAACACTTGCAGTAATCTTGCTTCTGTTCCAGCTCCTCTGTTCCAGCTCCTCTGTTCCACTCCATTAGTCTTACAAGTAGACGAGGCTTGCCAGAGAAGCGTAAGAGGGTGAGTACGCTGCAAGCATTGTTCGCAAACAACCACTGTAATTAGCGGAAAGTAGCGGAAAGAAAACAACTTGGTAGGCGTTAAATGAATTTCAAATTAACGTTTTATGAATGAAACTGTCGAAGAGTCTTTAGAAGCTTACCTTTTGCATAAAGCCAGTCAACAGATCAAAGCCACTTCTTCGATAGTTCATTGATCGCGCTGTCACCGAAAGGGTGCACCTCAGAGGGAAGTTGAAAAAGTAAATTCTGTCTTGTGAAGCTGTTTTACTGAAAACGGTCATCCTCCAGTTCCTCCCGTGAATTGCCACGTAAAATTTTAAATGACAAATAACAAATCATCATGCAACTAGAATCACTCATTCAAAGAAAGAACACTTGATGTCCTTGTTTGCTTGATCTACGGTATGATGCACCTTGCACCCCATCTGTTACCAGTTCTACGCTGTCCAATGGACCAATGAAGCATTCTGAGAAATTTGAGAGAGAGACAGATCGTTTGTGTTTACAAAGAGGGTCGTTGGACATAAGTACTTAACTGTATAGACCTGAGTCGTTGAAGTCAATCTGTTTAACGATAACAGAACATGTTTTGTGCCCACTTATTACGTACTCTTTGGAAACTATAAATTTCATCTGTAGGAATGAGAATGAGATCAGTAAGCCACGATCATTGGGCAATTACACCTCCATACGAACAACAAATACAATAAGTTGTAGAGGCTGGAGTTCATGTCAGATCCGTGTTGCTTTACGTCTGGAAGGAAGGAAGATTAGGCGTTTAACGTCCCATCGACCGTGAGGTCTGAATCATTGGATGTGAATTTGAACCACTCTTCCTCCGAATGTCACTCCAACGTTTTACTAGCTGGATTGTGAAAGGATTTTGATACAGTGTAAAAGTTGGGAGAGTACGCCAATTGTATTATTGATGAACATTCACTTACTTGTTCAAACAATTTACTAACGGAGTGGGAGGCAAGTGTCTGTCAGCTGTTTTCCCAAGAGATCAAAATGTGATCCGAACATTCGCTGAGGACACAAAAGTCATGGGATAGCGGTATGCACATATACAGATGGAGGTAGTATCGCACTGAAAGACGGCGAAACTGACGGTTTCACATTATCGATATATTGCGTATTTCTTTATAAAAGATTATCCGATAATGATCGCCAATACATGAAATACTTTCAGGCATTTTATTTCTTGAAAACTGTGTTGGATGGACTGGTGATTTCACAGGCAGACAGCAGATCAAAGTGGGGCAAAGGGCATTAACTTCACGCAGGTTGTAAAAGGTGACGCCAATGCCAGGTTGGACAGCACTCGCCAAAGGACATTGTTTGTACTGGACAGGATGAAGGGTTGCCTGTCGCAAGTTGACACATTGTGGGCAACAGGTAACGCTGCGTCTATTCGGACGGCCCCAAAAGAGTCTTTGGAATCCTGCACGAGATGATCACCGCTCCCATATCCCTAAAGCATTTTTCTACTGAGGGCGTTGTAAAGTACTGTATAAATCCCAAAGGTGGGCAACAATGAGTCTTTCGAGGAGGATGCAGAGAATACGGCCCCAGTCTGCCGATAGTAGAGCAATATACTGGTGAACACTTTGCAGGTTCTCTGAAAGATGCAGGTATTTATGGCTTTATAACCTCGGCGGAATACGGCAGGCGAGGTGTGAGGATTCTATAAGTGTGTGGCTGCATCTTTCTTGCCCCATAAACACTTATCGCTGACCCTTGATATATTCACTGAAGCGCCAAAGAAACTGGTATAGGCATGCGTATTCAAATACAGAGATTTGTAAACAGGCAAAATATTGCCTTGCGGCCGGCAACGCCTATATGACACCACAAGTGTCTGGTGCAGTTGTTAGATCGGATACTGTTACTACAACGGCAGGTTATCAAGATTTAAATGAATTTGAACGTAGTGTTGTAGGTGGCGCACGAGCGATGGGCCACACCATCTCCGAGGTACCGATGAAGTGGAGATTTTCCAGTACGATTATTTCACGAGTGTGCCGAGAAAATCAGGAATCCGGTAAAACATCAAATCTCCGACATCGCTGTGACCGGCAAAAGATCCTGCAAGAACGGGAGCGAGGACGACTGAAGAGACTCGTTGAACGTGGCAGAAGTCCATCCCTTCCGCAAATTGCTGCAGATTTCAATGCTGGGCCATCAACAAGTGTCATCATGCCAACCATTCGACGAAACATCCTCGATATGGGCTTTCGGAGCCCAAGGCCCACTCGTGTACCCTTGATGACTGCCTCGCCTGGGCACGTTAACAACGACATTGGACTGTTGATGACGAAACATGTTGCCTGGTCGGACGAGCCGTTTCAAATTGCATCGAGTGGATGCAGACAATACTATGAATCCATGGATCCTGCATGTCAGCAGGAGACTGTTCTAGCTGATGGAGGCTCTATAATGGTTTGGGGCGTGTGCAATTGGCGTGATATGGGACCCATGATATATCTAGATACGACTCTAACAGGTGACACGTACGTAAGCATCCTGTCTGGTCACCTGCATCCATTCACGTCCATTATGCATTCCGACAAACTTGAACAATTCCAGCAGGACAATGCGACACCCACCACGTCCAGAATTCTATAGAGTGGCTCTTCTGAATTTAAACACTTCCGCTGGCCACCAAACTCACCAGACATGAACATTATTGAGCATATCTGGGATGCCCTGCAACGTGCTGTTCAGAAGAGATCTCCACGCCCTCGTACTCTTACGGATTTATGGACAGCCCTGTAGGATTCATGGTCTCAGTTCCCTCAGCACTACTTAAGACATAGTCGATACCATGCCACGTCGTGTTGCCGCAATTCTGCGTGGTCGCGGGGGCCCTACATGACATTCGGCAGGTGTACCAGTTTCTTTGGCTCTTCAGTGTATAAAGCACACAGGGATCTTAAAGGGATGATAAATAACAACAAGCAAATGCGCTTCTTTGAGGCACTGACGGGACAGAGCCAAAACACTTTTCTTTCTTTAGCTGTAGGCCTCTGGACGTGAAAATGAGGGAATTTCATTGGTTGGACTGGTCTGACATAGGAATTTTTTTAAATTATTGAGAAATGGGGGGACCCTCGTGAGAGTCTAAAATTGGCTCTCTAGGAAGGAGCGAATGCTAAGAGGAAGACCGAAGGAACTAAGGGGGCACTCCATCTGATGCTGGTGAGAGAATCACTTCGAATTTTGCTCACCGAATAAGGTGTGGGAAATACTCGTTTCACTTTGCGGCTCCAACTGGGATATAATGTAGCTTTGGGATAGATAGCTTTTAGGGATTCATAGATCGTCCGACACAGTGGCCACTGACAACAGCACTGGCAGACACCACAATTATCCTGTATTAAAAAAAAAGGTGAGATCTTCAATCAGTTTCAGAGTGTATAGGTCGCAATACATTCATTAGGCGTTAGTGTTAATGAGTGGGAGGAAGACGCCCTTTTGGATACGTAACTTTACGAACTCAAATTTTTGCAAGACTGCGGAAACGGATCAGCGTGCTAATAATGTAGTATCCTACCTATCGGATCCTTGTCTTAAACATCCCCCAACCTTAGCTACTTGTAACTGTTTCATTTTCTTGCGATAATTTGTCAGTGTAGAGGATGTTCATGTTAGACCTCAGTGCTACTATTCCAAGCGTTTTATGTGAGGAATTTTAATAAACATTAGAATTTATGGTAACTTTGACTTTAATTACTTGAGTATCTCACCTGGTCGCAAAATTAAATAACAGTGTCACTATTCCACCACCCTTTCGAAGTCTGTAGAGCCATAATTTAGCGTTAATGAAAAAAGCGCGCGTGACAAATGGTAGTTTGTAGTCTTCATTGGGCATCAACATACCGATACAAGTTAATTACCTAAAGGCATAATAAACTGCGTGCCATTAAGAAGACTACGAACGTGTGCAAGTCCTCCATGCAGGCTTCTCGAAGGGACTCTGTGGTTCATTGCCGGCTCCAAATTGGCAATACGTGGCTAACACATGGTTACCTCGCGAAGACCCACCTCGGTGTCGCTGTGACTGTCGTCCACATTTTGCTGGACTGCCTGCCCACTTTTAGCACCTCTGTGGCGGACTTTTCACCTTCCCAGCAACCTGCCTTCGGTGTAGAGCGGTAATGCCTCAACAGCAGATTTAATTTTACGTTTTATTCGTGAGTTTTTTTTTATCGTACCATCTAAGGGTGGGCATTTAGCCTTCTCTCCGGGACCGCCACCTTCCCTCCATTTTAACTTGTCGCAATTTCTTTGCATTTGTTTGTCTTGGTAGTAGCCTTTTCCCTACATGTGTTCATCTCGTCTTGTGTTTTCGGGGTGGACATTTTAATTTGTTGCAGAGTGGCTTTCCCATCCTCTTTTATTCTTGTGGTCAATATATTGTTATTATTAAGTGAAACACAAGAAAGAGATATATTGATTTGTTGGTGGCCGAAGATAAACATTAAATTATGTTTAAAATGAGCGCCAGGCACCCTACAAATTATTTCAAATGCTTTTGGCGAAATGTAATGCGGGGTAAGTTCACTGACCTAGAATAAATCGTATCTTTGAAAGTACGCATTTTTGACGAAAAAAATTAGTGAAGATTTGCACTTTAGTTAATTGAATAACTTGAAATGATTCTTTCTGTTCCGGATGTGGTGATATGTTACCCAAACAAAAACAAAATTAAATTCAATACGCTACGTAATGGCGGCCAATTGTTGCCAGTCAAAGATCACCGCTGCTCGCTTCGCTGAGACTGAAAAAATGCTACATAACTTATTATATTATTAATTCAGGAAGAATTGTTACCATGGGTTCTTTAAGTAACACAATGCACTCACTTTTTGCAAATATATTTCCACTAAGCACAGAATACACACTTGAATTATTCGCTACGTACGAGAACAAATAGAACAAAAGCTACCGCTTTACAATAGGAAGCGTACCTTAAATACAGCAGAAGAAATTATCTGACTCGAAGTGATTTTAAATATCTTTTTTTTCTTATATATAACGACAAAGATAATAATGTTAATTTCGAGAACATTATGCACTACGATTTCATCTAATACAAATTTTATTACATTGCAATCGATATAGTCTTTCTTTGAAGTTAATTTAATACATTTTCATAATTAATTTCTCGTTTCTGTACATATAATATTATTCATAGTCCTTTCATTATTTACTTCAAATATATGGCCTTGCATATTTCAAAAGGGACACTATATTAGCCAGCCCAGACCATCTGCTCTATGGTTTTAATACCTTCTTCTATTTTTCCTTGTAACGTATGTTTTCCCCGTTTTATGTTCGTTCCATTCGTTTCCTTTTTAGGTATGCTTCCCCCATTCCTTTTCCCCCTTTTACTTTCTCAAACGTACTTTGGGTGTTTTTATACCTTGAGCCATGCTTGCATCAAGAAAAAGGGACTGATGACCGTGTAGTTTAGTCCCTTTATACCCCAAACCAACCAACCAACCTAAAGGCATAAATGGTGGGGTAGTTCGGCATACATGCGGTATAAAAAAGGTATTGAAATGGTGGTGCTGTCATTTATTCTCAGGTGCTTCATGTGAAAAAGTTTCTGATGTGATCACGGTCGAATGATGACAATTAACAGACTGGAAATTAACAGGCTTTGAACGCGGAATGATAGCTGGAGCTACACACTTGCGACATTCCATTTCGGAAACGTCAGAGGATTCAATATTTCGCTCTCCACAGTATCAAGAGTGTGTCGAGAATACCTAACTTCAGGTATTACCTCTCACCGTGGACAAAGCAGTGGCGTGCAGCCTACGCTTAAGGACCGAGAGCAGCGGCGCAAAGTTGTCAATGCAAACAGAAAAGCAACACTGCGTAAAATAACCGCAGAAACCTATGTGAGAAATATGATGAACCTATCCGTTAGGACAATGCGGGAAATCTGGGGTTAATGGGCCGCGGCAGCAGACGACCTCGCCTTCAGCGCCTCTCCTGGACTCCAAGTCCGTTCAAAAAAATGGTTCAAATGGCTCTGAGCACTATGGGACTCAACTGCTGAGGTCATTAGTCCCCTAGAACTTAGAACTAGTTAAACCTAACTAACCTAAGGACATCACACACATCCATGCCCGAGGCAGGATTCGAACCTGCGACCGTAGCGGTCTCGCGGTTCCAGACTGCAGCGCCAGAACCGCGCGGCCACTTCGGCCGGCAAGTCCGTTCAACTCTTGATGACTGGGAAACAGTGGCATGGTCAGATGAGTCCCAATATCCGGTGGTAAGAACTGATGGTAGGTTCCGAATGTGGCGCAGGCCCCACGAAGCCATGGACCCAAGTTGTTCAAATCAAATGTTCAAATGTGTGTGAAATCTTATGGGACTAAACTGCTAAGGTCATCAGTCCCTAAGCTTACACACTAATTAACCCAAATTATCCTAAGGATAAACAAACACACCCATGCCCGAAGGATTACTCGAACCTCCGCCGGGACCAGTCGCACAGTACATGACTGCAGCGCCCTAGACCGGGACCCAAGTTGTCAACAAGGCACTGCGCAATGTGGTAGTGGCTCCATAATGGTATGGGTTATGTTTACATGGAATGGACTGGGCCCTTTGGTCGAAACGAACCGACCATTGACTGGAAATGGTTATGTTCAGCTACCTGAGGACCATTTTCAGTAATTCGTGGACTTCGTGTTTCCAAAAAACGATGAAATTTTTATGGATGACAGTGCGCCAAGACACCGGCTCACAATTGTTCGTGATAGCTCTGAAGAAAATTGTGGATGGTTTAAGTGAATTATTTTGTCACGCAGACCGAATATGTATGAGACATAATTGTTATGATGACGAGGAACGAGTCGTCGCCAATGTTGACTGGTGGTCAATGCTAATAGAAACATATAAATCACAGCAGGTTTGTCAGTAACGTCGATAAGGTGCTGGATGCATAGTCTGGATCTGCAATGACTAAAATAATTAGAACTCGTTAGCAAAAAATAATATATATTGTACTTAACTGCTTGTACAGGATTCTTTTTGGCTGCATGCATTTAATTACAAACAGATAGCTATTGAGGCTTCACTTAGGCCTTACGTCACTAAGCGCCTTGTTAGAGGTTGCTTCCTATCAGCTGAAGACTATGCTACTTTACTACTTGACGTCCCGAGCAAGAGTGGACGAGAGCTCGCCAGAAACTTGATACAAGCCGCGGAGCGGCGCTAGCGGCGCTGGTCGCGACTCGCGGGTCCAGTGATACTAATACGGACCGCGGTCGATAACTGCAACCCCTAACAAGTGTGGTATCGAACGTTGATACCACAATAATTTAGAGGTGTGTTCGTGCTCAAAATCCTGCACTGATAAAACTTTCGCTATTGTAGACAGCTGTGGAGGCAGCATTGCTCAGTATTTTTGCAGGGGACTTCCGTCCCACGTCGAGTTGATGCACAACATCTGGCGAAAGGATATTGGACACGACGTTAGAATGTATCCTATGACTTTTATCACCTCAGTGTGGTAAAAAGTTGAGAGGCTGCTAAAAAATAACACTCATTTGTCCCATAGAAGGGACGCCGTTCGCTATTATCAAGGGAGGCGTTCTGTCTCGTCACGGGTGGGTAGTATGGTGTTTTTGGAGAGCTTTTGGCCAATAAGAGAAGAGGCCCAGATGGTTGCCTCGAAAATGCTACCTAAATTCGAGGGGCCTTATTAGGTGGTTAAAGCCATATTCCCAGTCAGTTTTCTGCTTCATTATCCACCTTCTAAAATATATATATTACGTCGCAGATGAATCAAATAATTCCCACGCGTACTCCGAATCATGTAGCACATTCTGGCCGTTAACGCGCCCCATTCCCCCCTGTTCAAGCATTAGAAGTGGGAGGGAGATTGGTACCGTATGAGGCACCCTTTCCGTATCGCGCTCTATCGATAGGTGACTGCGGTTGGTAGCATTGCTAACGGTGACTGTGTAGCGGGCGGTGAATCTGGTACCGGAGGGGACGCCGCGTCCCCTGATGGGCGATGTTCTCAGTCAGTACCAGGCAGGCAGTGAACTGTCGGGAAAGGCAGTGACTTCCTGATCGGCGCTACGCTTGGACAGCACGAACGTTTAAAACGGTAGTCTGTGCTGGTTCCAAGTGCCCGTTGTTGCTTTTTAGCCAGTGACTATTGCCCGGTGATAAACTTGTTCCGACCTGAAAGCTGGACTTTTACTTGGGCTCTGTATATAGGTAAGAGTGTCACCTGTGGTGGCTGGTTTGCTACCTGTGAGTCCGTTTCGATCTTTGGTCGGAACGGCTGCCTTTGGATTACGTCCTGGTGGTTCTTGAACAACAGTTGTACCGTGGAAGGGCCCGCTTGCTAATAGTCTCTGTATCTCGTGTGGTACACGAACAGGACACTGTTATTCTGTCTGCTCACTTTACGCACTCACGGAGTCGGAACCAGTGCCAAAAAATTACGAGTATGCTGGAACAGCTGGCTGACTTGCAAACTAAGTTGGTTACGCTAAAATATGAGAGCCTATTACGTAATAGGCTGACTGGCTGAAAGTGTGTACCGTTTGGCCTAGCTTTCATTATTTAAAATGGACTTGGTGATCCGGTACTACAACACATATATGTTCCCGTATTCCGGCAGACTCCCACCCTGTATTAAGCTTAACATTCAGTTACATTTGACAATGCTGAACTAAAGTTTAATGGCACCAATGTTTTTTTCTATTCTTTTTGATGGTTCTCTTTTTGACAGTCGCTATTCAACTTTGTCTTCATTTCATGAAAGTTTGAAGTTCGTCAACAGTCGCTTTCTTAAG
The DNA here is from genome assembly GCF_021461395.2 of Schistocerca americana. Classification (NCBI taxonomy): domain Eukaryota; kingdom Metazoa; phylum Arthropoda; class Insecta; order Orthoptera; family Acrididae; genus Schistocerca; species Schistocerca americana. The sequence goes on from NC_060123.1 coordinate 185,232,052, forward strand.
TTGAAATAGTAAATATTGTTGGCAGTTGTTATTTAACTTTTGCTCATTTGACCACTCCATTAAATTTTATCAACGTTTCCCTTTCGTAAGTCTTTATGAGAAAATTATGTTGGTGGTGGTTCCCCATATTGGGTGTGCCAATACTTTCTTTTCTTATGTTGCGATGGTACATCTCGTTAATACTGAATTCATCAACTGTTTTTATTACAACTGCCGACTGCAGGTTTCTTGAAACCGCGAGAGTTAATCTGACTGTGCCTGAAGTTTTTAGTAAATTCTTTGCCAATGCTGGCTCAAATTTTTGGTGCCAAGAGAAGTTTTTCTGGAGTTGTAATAATAAATTTTGTTGGCAGTCAATAAATTTCTGTGTTGGGGATTTTAGTAAGTTCAGATACCAGAAACCTTTTATAAAGTCATATAAATGAAATATGGTGCTATGTGTTGTTCTTATCTAATGTGTTTTAAACTTGTCTCAGCCTTGTTTTGGAGTAAATATTTCGCTTTTATAAATAAAGGGATTTGTTTAAATTTTAATAAATTTGAATTGGCGCAGTATCTTACCGATTTCACTGAGACACAGTAAAATCACTTCCAGAACCCACAACTGAACGCAACTGATCGCTTAATTCTAAATTTAGCCATGTCAAATAATAATGCAAATTAGAAGATCGTAAATGGTTAACTGCGAAGAGGATGTAACGGTAATATGAAAATTTTCTACATTATATGCCCAGAAAATTTAAAAACAATTTTATGACAAGAAGTTTCTTCTAAGCTATTTAATGTAATTTTGTGAGGTTATAATAACTGTTACTTTATTTGTGCTTTGCTGTAGTTATATCCACACACACACACACGCACACACACACACACACACACACACACACCGTGAGTCACCTAACATTAGCCGGCCGAAGTGGCCGTGCGGTTAAAGGAGCTGCAGTCTGGAACCGCAAGACCGCTACGGTCGCAGGTTCGAATCCTGCCTCGGGCATGGATGTTTGTGATGTCCTTAGGTTAGTTAGGTTTAACTAGTTCTAAGTTCTAGGGGACTAATGACCTCAGCAGTTGAGTCCCATAGTGCTCAGAGCCATTTGAACCTAACATTATCGCTGGATATATTTCGTAAACCACATCAAATACTGACGAATCGATTCCACAGACCGAACGTGAGGAGAGGGCTAGTGTAATTGGTTAATACAAGCCATAAAACAATGCACGGAAGTATGTTTTTTAACACAAACCTACGTTTTTTTAAATGGAACCCCGTTTGTTTTGTTAGCGCATCTGACCATATAAACAAATACGTAATCAGTGCCGTTTGTTGCATTGTAAAATGTTAATTACATCCGGCGATATTGTAACCTAAAGTTGACGCTTGAGTACCACTCCTCCGCTGTTCGATCGTGTGTAATGGAGAGCACCGAATTACGTAGGGATCCAAAGGGACCGGTGATGGACCTTAGGTACAGAAGAGACTGGAACAGCACATTACGTCCACATGCTATCACACTTTTATTGGTCTTTTTCACTGACGCACATGTACATTACCACGAGGGGTGAGGTACACGTACACACGTGGTTTCCGTTTTCAATTATGGAGTGGAATAGAGTGTGTCCCGACATGTCAGGCCAACAGAAGTTCAATGTGGTGGCCATCATTTGCTGCACACAATTGCAATCTCTGCCGTAATGAATGTCGTACACGCCGCAGTACATCTGGTGTAATGTCGCCGCAGGTTATCACAATACGTTGTTTCATATCCTCTGGGGTTGTAGGCACATCACGATACACTTTCTCCTTTAACGTACCCCACAGAAAGAAGTCCAGAGGTGTAAGATCAGGAGAACGGGCTGGCCAATTTATGCGTCCTCCACGTCCTATGAAACACCCGTCGAACATCCTGTCAAGGGTCAGCCTAGTGTTAATTGCGGAATGTGTAGGTGCACCATCATGCTGATACCATATATGTCGACGCGTTTCCAGTGGGACATTTTCGAGCAACGTTGGCAGATCATTCTGTAGAAACGCGATGTATGTTGCAGCTGTTTGGGCCCCTGCAATGAAGTGAGGACCAATGACGTGGTCGCCAATGATTCCGCACCATACATTTACAGTCCACGGTCGCTGTCGCTCTACCTGTCTGAGCAAGCGAGGATTGTCCGCGGACCAGTAATGCATGTTCCGTAGATTCACTGCTCCGTGGTTTGTGAAACCCGCTTCATCGGTAAACAGGTAGAACTGCAACGCATTCTCTGTTAATGCACATTGACAGAATTGCACTCGATGATTAAAGTCATCACCATGTAATTGCTGATGTAGCGACACATGAAACGGGTGAAAGTGGTGACGATGCACTATGCGCATGACACTAGTTTGACTCAGTCCACCGGCTCTCGCAATGTCCCGTGTACTCATGTGTGGGTTCATGGCAACAGCAGCTAACACACCAACTGCACCCGCTTCACCTGTGACGGGCCTGTTACGGACCCGTTTGCGTGCTACGACCATACCTGTTGCATACAGTTGGCGGTAGATGTTTTGCAATGTGCAGCACGTTGGATGCTCTCTGTCCGGGTACCGTTCTGCATACACCCTGCAGGCTTCAGCTGCATTTCGTCGACACTTGCCATAGATGAGTATCATCTCCGCCTTTTCAGAGTTCGAATACACCATGGTCACAGTTCCTACAACACTACACTATCACAGACATCTGGTAACAAGGTGTACTACAGTTGGTCTGCGTGCGGAGACGAATGCAGAATAACAATAGCAGCAAGCGCTACATGCGGACACTGCGACAGCTAGACCAAACCACAACAGTGCACTACAGCTACACTCGTAAACACGGTCGTCATCGTAAACATGTCCCAGCAGATGCTGCTCGCCGACCGTGGCCCGTGTTTGTTACAACACGCAACTGAACGTCGGAGGTTTCAAACGTCAACTTTAGGTTACAATATCTCCGGATGTAATTAACATTTTACAATGCAACAAACGGCACTGATTACGTATTTGTTTATATGTTCAGATGTGCTAACAAAACTGACGGGGTTCCATTTAAAAAAACGTAGGTTTGTGTTAAAAAACATACTTCCATGCATTTTTGTATGGTTTGTATTAAACAATTACACTAGCCCCTCTCCTCACGTTTGGTCTGTGGAATCGGTTCGTCAGTATTTGATGTGGTTTACGAAATATATCCAGCGGTAACGTTAGGTGACTCACCCTGTATATATATATATATATATATATATATCCAGGGTCAGCCTAGTGTTAATTGCGGAATGTGCAGGTGCACCATCATGCTGATACCACATATGTCGACGCGTTTCCAGTGGGACATTTTCGAGCAACGTTGGCAGATCATTCTGTAGAAACGCGATGTATGTTGCAGCTATATATATATATATATATATATATATATATATATATTCTTCCTAATATCTAATGTGGCGTGGTTGCGTTAACATCATTTCACTTTATGTGCATAGTTTAAACAGAACTGTGTTGTCTGGAAGTGCAGAAAACTTCGCGGAAAGACTCAGTACGTATGTGAGCAGTCATAAAAGTAATTGTTTTGATTGTGAAGTGAAATTTAGTGTCTGAAATTGTGTAAAGAATAACTACGCACTAGCGTGGTTTTATATACGTAGAAGACTACACGACTATGCGTTATTGCTCTGTAAACAATAGTTACCAGCTGCAAATGGACGTTTGCGAAGAAAGAGGACCGTAAATGGTAAAGCTGGTACATCACGAGGAACATGAGCGAAACATTTGGAGCTTTCGCATCGGGCACCCCTAAGTTCATCGTTACGTGAGCACTGCTGAGCAGTATAGTAAAACATCAAACTAGCAGCCAAGGCAAGAAATTTAAGTTTTATTTACTTGTAAAAGTGGATTTCATTTTCATAATAACTTTTCTTTGGAAAATTTAAAGCCAAAGGTTATATCTTTCGTTATTTAGAAGCCACTTTAATTAGAACTCCTGTGAAGTATGTAAAGGTTTCTTGGCAAAATTAACGTCATTATCTTCTGAAATATTTAAGCAACGAAACGTGCTCTTTAGATACAGGAGACATATTTGTGTGATCTAGAGTGCATTAGCTGATAAAAATGCTCTGTGAATTGTCTAGATTCTTTACAGAGACATTTATGAGTAAAACAACATTAATTTCTAAACTCACAGAATACTGGTATTACCGAACGGCAGGCAAATCGCAGTTTTAGATTTGCCAGATAGAAACTTCATTATATTTGAACGAATCAGTCATAACAATAAATTAATAACTATCGTACTTAATGAAAAGTTGGCATAATGTGATTTTATTTTATAACTTCAGTAACAAGCTGCAATTTCCTCAAAGTATTTATACTGTAGTAACTTGATATTTTTCAAAACAATACTGATATAACATACATTTTACTAGTTCAGTATTTAGTATCAGAATTTTATAAAATCAATGTATGGATCTACACAGCCTTAAAGTTGTTCACATTACATCATTACACATTACATAATAGAAAAAACACTACTTAACTGTAGATTGTGTATAGTTTTGCTTAGCATTTGTGACAGCTGTAGCAAGTTGACAGCAAGGTAGCTAATATCTAGTCGCTATGAAATAAAGTCCCCAGACTCTACAACAAATCAATGTTAGTTTCTTGATCTCACAGCTGAATTCAGTAACACATGATTTGTTTTAGTACAGGTAAAACTGTGCTTGAAAGCCTCTTAGTTTATACTTGTTTGTACAACAAAGTATTGTTTCTATCAAAGAGCTTTAACAGTAAACCTAGACTCCGACACTTCAAAATTTTTTAACAAATGGCTCAAATAGCTCTGAGCACTATGGGACTTCATCTGAGGTCATCAGTCCCCTAGAACTTAGAACTACTTAAACCTAACTAACTTACGGACATCTCACACATCCATGCCCGAGGCAGGATTCGAACCTGCGACCGTAGCGGTCGCTCTTTTCCAGACTGAAGCGTCTAGAACCGCTCAGCCACAACGACCGGCAAACTTTTCAACAAAACACTTAGAAAGCCTATGGCTCTCATGTTTCTGGTTGTAAAGACTTATGGTGAGTAATTGTTCCCGTGTAGGCTGTGGTTGCTCCATCGTTAAAGTGAAGTGGAGCTCTGAAGAAGACATTGATGGGCAGGTAGGAAGTGATATTGGAGTGAAATGAGTTAAACTTCAACTGTCATTGTACAGTGTATACGGTCTTCGGATTCTGATGGCCTATTTGTTAGCCAGGTCACGGACGGGACAAACTATAGTTGTTCAGTTATTAATTGGTTAGTGATTGTGTGCTTTTCTGCTTTAAATCTCATTACTGTCATTATTCAGGCAATAAATAACACAAGTTTTCTGGGCTGCTATTTTTTATTTTACATAGAAAAGAATAGTGCGTAAACAACTATTAACAGCGTGACCGTTTTCTTAACGTTACGACAGAGATCTACATTTTAATGGCACACTGGGCTGTTAGGTAACTTTTCTTTAGAGACTCTTCTAAAATTACTAAGTAAAAATTAACAGTAGAGTCGACAGACAATAGTGCAATGCAATATAGACGAGAAAAGGTAACGACAGTTGCAAGGGCAGCTCTATGTTCTTGGTAAAGTAGAACAGATCCAACAGTGTAAAAAGGAATGGTACCACCATCTACCTTACATGCATCAAAGCCAGAAACCAAGGAATACCTATGACTACAGACACACGGTTAGAAGGATAGTACGAGCACGAAGAAGATAGTGTAATCTGCTTTAAACTGCTCATTTTCGGAACTGGGAAATATGTCTGAGTCAAAAACGTACATAATGATGGTGACGATCGTTGTGGCACCGTCGAGGCATTCCTCCCACCTGTCACCCTTCGAGAGGAGAGGTTTTAAAACGGACACACGACGCCGTGAGAACAGACGCTGGCAGGAAATCCCGCGTTCTTTACATATAAGTAACAAGGACAGTGAATGATCTAATTTACTAAATAAAAACAAAAAAAGTGATATATAGATGTTTAATGAAGGGAGCCGTACACCTCATGTAAAAATTAATAAAAATAATTTAATTTATTTCCAAGAGGAAGAGGCGTGGCTCATGTTGGGGAATCTGAAGGTCACCTATTGGTGACATTGTAGACAATATGAACGCAGCGTTTTACCAGCCGTAAACCAGGAACTCACTCTGTGAATAATCTTGAGAGTCGTCGCACGTGGCCCAGGGGCTGCACAACTCGAATTATGGGTTATGTTCCGTGAAAGGGCGCTAGCAACCAAAGACATGTAAATAGGCTTAGCTAGATATTGTTTATTAATTGGGATATAAATTATTTATAGCGTGGTTTTGCCTGTTTAGTTATTTAGTTACTATAATGAAATGTATAGTAAAGTGCTGTGATGTGATCTTAAAACAATAAAAACTTTTTAAATTAATAGGTTTGGGCAGGTTGGCAATGCCTATATTAAATAATGTAAAATTTGTTCATATGAAAGGTACCTTTTAACAGAAACTATTAGGAATAAAACATTGTGAAAAAAGGCTTGTATGTTACACATTTCTAATCATTTTAACAGGAAGATTTCTAAAAATACTGATTAGTTTTAGATTAATTATTTTTGTAAAAATTGGACATCAAAATAAGAGACTGTCTACATTTTTCTGCGTGCATAAGGCTCTAACTTCTTCGATGTAGGAAAGCCGCTGTGTTGAAATGTGCACAGTACGCAGATTGCTGTATCCCGTAGCTCTGAAAAAATTCTAGCAACTAGCTGGTTTCTGAAGAAATTCGTCACAATTTTTATGTTCTGTTGAATTTGTACCATGAATTACTTCCCGGAGGACATAGTACATAAATGGGTTTATCGTCTGTGAACAGAGATGAAAGAAAACTGTCCTTACAGCTTTTCTCACATCTTCTACGCTACTAAAGCTTTGACTGATGTTATCTTCCTCAACTATTCTTAAATGTTTTAAATCACCGTATCGTAAATAACTGACGAATATTACCTTCTTCAACTTTTCATGTCGTGGACAGTGGTGACGACCTCACAATGTTGCTTTTAAATGAATGAATAAATCAGAAATGATACAATAGTATATATCAGTGGAAATGGGCAAATTCCTTAGAATAAGATCAATTAAAAATTTCAATATTTCAACTTTTACGGAGCCACTTAAAGCAATAAACAGGCTTTTAACTTTTTGTTAACTGCTAAATAGTTTATTAAAGTGCCTGGAGGGATGAAAATCATAATAACAGGCATAGTGAGGTGCAGCTTCACTGTTATGACTTGTACATGGAAACCGTCGGAAGTTACTTCCATTCTTTTCTGTGTGATGAAACGCAGTTGCGACCCCTCTGTGCAATAAGTAATTTGTTTGTAATATTTTCCAACATCACCCGTCGTCCTGTAGGAGACGCAAATGAACTCGCATGTTGGCTAATGACGGGGCAGTGTGAGGGGGAGGTAAACAAGTGTAGAAAAGAGCTGTTAATAAACAACATAAGTTGTACTTTCAAGCACACAGTATGCTTATTTTGTAGCTTATGCTTTCTCCCTGGAGAACTTTGTGGTCGAAGAATGTTTTGATCAGTAAAAGGCAGCCATAAATAGATGCTATGCCTACCGCAGAATCCTTGCAGAACTCAGTGTAAAGAGGAAAGTACTTCGTGGACAGAGGCTGGTCAATATGCATTGAGCAACTAGTAAAAATAGTCAAGATCACGGAATACTTCGTTTGTTAAAACGAGGGTGTTTGGCACGTTTAATCGGCAATCTTCAGATCGTGAACACTATAAATATATGAAAACGCTTGTTAGTTGTGGAAGTCAGCTTTTGCATAATGTATACAAAAGATCAGGAATGCCATAGCTTGAGGTTTAACGATTTGGCTGCAGCTATCGGCATGGTTAACAGGTGCGTGTTGTCACAACGGTAACTGCTGCTAGTGGCTATTCTGCAACGAGCTAAACAGTGTACGAAGGCGCACGCATCTGCTGCATTACGTCTGCTGCAACCAATGGGAAATTACCTTAGGTAAAAATACATCATAGCTTGTGAATAAAACTTTAAAAATAATAGGAAAATTGTATGTGTAGCATTATACATAGGTAACTTCAAACAAATAATGCAGTCTTGAATAATCGTGCTATAAATTTATAAAAGTAAAATAGAAACGCCAGTAGAAACAGTTGTGTGGTCGCTGAACGCCAGCTGGTGACTCTTCTTGATACTTCTGGCGATGCCGTTTCCATGGAAATATCGATAGCATGGCTATTGGTAGACAAAGATTGTGCTGTAAGACGCCATTTTCATGGAGACACTTATAACGGCCGTAGGTGACCAATGCAGAGCGCGCTGTTAACATGGAGACGTCGTTCAGGTAGCCGTTAATGCTGAAAGATGTATTTATGAGACTATGTTCCCACTGTGATATTGCTGTTGCAGTAGACGCTCACCGCTTGAAACGTACGTAGAAAACGACGTGAGAACCACAACGAATGTGTCTCATATCGATGAAAAACACCACTGAAGATGTAAGTAAATGTTACGGCATATGATGCTTGAAGTAACCTGTACCAGGACACTTGAGAGAACGTTGAAGTCTTAATTGGGTGGGAGAAAAATAGAAAAAAGTGTTAATTCCAAATAAGTCAGGATGAAATAAATCCTGTATGGCATGAGAGTTTTTGAGTAAAAGTTCAAGCTTAATAAAAGGAATAAAAAAATGTAAATCCTTAAAGGTAGAAAATTTATATGAAGTGAGTTGGAATTATAGGAATATATATAATACTTGATATATTCTGAGATCTTGACTTTTTTACTAATTGATCCAAGAACAGATCTTTGTCACCTTCTTAGCATGTTGGTTACCATTAAAAATGTGCGTTGGCCTTAAAGGGGAAAACATTCTTCGCTAGCTCGCCGGGAGCTTCTATTACTGTCGTGGGGCTGCGACAGCAAAGCACGTAGAGGAGCCTATTTTGAACGCGTCATTGGAGCGTAACAGCGGCAGTTGTCTGCGATCCGCCGTTCAATGTCGACAAAAGAAATCTGTTAGCCCCTGGGAGATACAGAATCCGCCACACGGTGTCGCGAGACGGGTTGCATAACCGGCAGGCGGGTCGCGTCTCGGGCAGCGTATCTCGAGACAGGTGTAGGGAGGCCCGCGGCGCGGCGCGGCGTGCCAGTGGGTGGTCGCTGCAGTCGATTAGTTTCCGAGCGGGCGGCAGAAGAGGAGCCGGGCCGGCAGCGGAAGCGCTGTCAGCGGCAGGCAGCGGCGGCCCGCGCCATTGTGCGGCCGTCACACGCAGCCCGACCCGGCCGCCACCGCTGCAGGCGGGCCCGTGGCCGGACACGTGAGCCGGCGCCGCGTGCTCCCCACAGGGCTGACTCCTGAGCCCGCCGGCACGTGCCTCTCCTCCCGCGGCGTCTTGGGCGCCGAGCCGGCGGCTAGCGTCTCGCCGCTCTCACTCTGTCTGCCGTGGTACCCACCCTGCTGACGATCAGGGTTCAACGCCCCGTCCCTAACGAGGTCATCGTAGTCTCCGACCATGGATACTGCATTACAGGTTATCCCAAGAAGAATATATGTATTTCCAAATAACGTGTTTATTAAGCTGTAAAGACATATACACTAATTGCCATTAAAACTGCTACACCAAGAAGAAATGCAGATGATAAACAGGTATTAATTGGACAAATATAGTATACTATAACTGACATGTGATTACAGTTTAAAGCAATTTGGGTGCATTGGTTCTGAGAAATCAGTACCCAGAACAACCACCTCTGCCCATACTAACGGCCTTGATACGCCTAGGCATTAAGTCAAACAGAGCTTGGATGGCGTGTACAGGTACAGCTGTCCACGCAGTTTGAACACGATATCACAGTTCATCAAAAGTAGTGACTGACGTATTGTGACGAACCAGTTACTCGGCCACCATTGACCAGACGTTTTCAATTGGTGAGAGATCTGGAGAATGTGCTGGACAGGGCAGCAGTCGAACATTTTCTGTATCCAGAAAGGCCCGTACAGGACCTGCAACATGCGGTTGTGCATTATCCTGCTGAAATGTAGGGTTTCCCAGGGATCGAATGAAGGGTAGAACCACGGGTCGTAATACATCTGAAATGTAACGTCCACTGTTCAAAGTGCCGTCAATGCGAACAAGAGGTGACCGAGACATGTAACCAATGGCACTCCACACCATCACGCTGGGTGATACGCAAGTATGGCGATGACGAACACACGCTTCCAATGTGCGTTCACCGCGATGTCGCCAAACACGGATTCGACCATCATGATGCCGTAAACAGAACACGGATTCATCCGAAAAAATGACGTTTTGTCATTCGTGCACCCAGGTTCGTAGTTGAGTACACCATCGCAGGCACTCATGTCTGTGATGCAGCGTCAAGGGTAACCGCAGCCATGGACTCCGAGCTGATAGTCCATGCTGCTGCAAACGTCGTCGAACTGTTCGTGCAGATGGTTGTTGTCTTGCTAACGTCCCCCTCTGTTGACTCAGGAATCTAGACGTGGCAGCACGATCCGTTACAGCCATGCGGATAAGAATGCCTGTCATCTCGACTGCTAGTGATACGAGGCCATTGGGATCCTGCACGGCGTTCCGTAATACCCTCCTGAACCCACTGATTCCATATTCTGCTAACAGTCATTGGATCTATACCAATGCGAGCAGTAATGTCGCGATACGATAAACCGCAATCGCGACAGGCTACAATCCGACCTTTATCAAAGTCGGAAACGTGATGGTACGCATATATCCTCCTTACACGAGGCCTCACAACAACGTTTCGCCAGGCAACGCCGGTCAACTGCTATTTGTGTATGAGAAATCGGTTGGAAACTTTGCTCATGTTAGCACGTCGTAGGTGTCGCCACCGGCGCCAACCTTGTGTGAATGCTCTGAAAAGCTAATCATTTGCATATCACAGCATCTTCATCCTGTCGGTTAAATTTCGCATCTGTAGCACGTCATCTTCGTGGTGTAGCAATTTTAATGGCTAGTAGTGTAATATGGATCGCCTCGGCGTGCCAAACTTCAAGCCTGCAGGGTGTGCGGGCATCATGCGGCCCAAGGCCCGGCCTGTATAGGCTTTGCTCAGTCCTGTTCGGAAGTACTCGGTGCAGCGAGACCCATCATCGAGTACTGCGGTGTGGCATTTTTCGGTCCAAACAATCCTCTCCCGTTGCGCAGATTCGTGGTGTCACCTCTGTTTACTCTTCTCTGTTTGTTCGTGGTACGAAGGTTGTTCACAGCCCAGTAGCTGTTTGAACAAAGGGTGACATTCAACACTGAAGAGTCAAAGAAACTGGTACACCTGCCTAACATCGTGCAGGGCCCCCGCGAGCTGCATCATGTCGTGGCATGGACTCGACTAATGTCTGGAGGGAATTCACACCATAAACCCTGCAGGGTTGTTTATAAATCCGTAAGAGTACGAGAGGGTGGAGATCTCTTCTGAACAACACGTTGCAAGACGTCCGAAATATGCTCAATAATGTTCATGTATGGGGAGTCTGGTGGCCAGGGGAAGTGTTTAAACTCAGAAGAGTGTTCCTGGGGCTACTCCGTAACAATTATGGACATGTGCGGTGCCGCCCGTATCGTTCCAACTACACACGCCCCACGCCATTACAGCGCTTCGTCCAGCTTAAATAGTCCCCTGCTGACATGCAGCGTCCACGGATTCATAAGGTTGTCTCCAAACCTGCACATGTACATCCGCTGGATTCAATCTGAAACGAGACACGTCCGACCAGACAACATCTTTCTAATCATCAACACTCCATTGTCGGTGTTACCGGGCAGAGGTGAGGCGTAAAGCTTTTTGTCGTGCAGTCATCAAGAGTACGCGAGTGAGAATTCGGCTCCAAAAGCCCATATCGATGATGTTTCGTCGAACAGTTCGCACGCTGACACTTGTTGACGGTCCAGCATTGAAATCCGAAGCAGTGTGTGTAAGTGTTGCACTTCTGTCACGTTGAACGATTCTCTTCAGTCGTCGTTGCTCCCGTTCTTACAGGAACTTCTTCCGGCGGCAGCGATGTCAGAGATTTGATATTTTGCCGGATTCCTGATATTCACGGTACACTCTTGAAATGGTCGTTCGGGCAAATTCTCACTTCATTGCTCCCTCCGATATGCTGTGTCCCATCGCTCGTGCACCGACTATAGCACCACGTTCAACCTCACTTAAATCTTGATAACCTACCATTGTAGCAGCAGTAACAGCTCTAACAACTGCGCCAGACACTTATTGTCTTATATAGGCGTTGCCGACCACAGCCCTGTATCTGCCTGTTTACAAACCTGTGTCTTTGAATACACATGTCTATACTAGTATCTTTGGCGCTTCAGTACCTACCGTTACAAGCTTTAGAAATGAATGGGAAGAAGGATAACAAATATCAATATGTATTTTATAGTCGCCTGAACTATGGGTGCTGCCAAATTTACTATGAGCCGACATTACGATACCATGCAGAGGAACTGATGAGGATAATAAGGGGAGAAAGGTGAAGGTGTGTGTCAAATGGAGGCGAGGTACAGAGGCCACAGGAGGGGAACAGTATCTGGCAGTTTCATTATTGGCACAAACAACAGATTTTCCCTTGATACCTCAGTTATCTAAGGAAGAGGCTCAAGTGGATGTAGTTAACACTCATCAGACTTTCACAAGGAAACCGACTATTTTAAAACGGAAAAAGTAGAAAGCTGGAGGAAAGTTCTGTTGTTAGGTAGTAGCTATGGAAGAGATGTGAGCCAGATCTTTCAGGAAAAATTACATTACAGGTACCAGGTACCATTTGTATGACAAAGAAAGATCAAAAAATTACAACGATCGACAGAAGGGATTCATTGCTGTCTACATGAAGGAGAGCTTTGTGGTAAAGTTGTAGGCAAAGAGCCCGTGAAGAAAAACTGGTGGTATGAATAGTAAAATTTCTGAAGCTGCACACATTATTCCATTGTCAGTGGCAACAGTTTTGATGGAAATGAACTGAGAGTATTGAGACTTTTAAGTCAAAGGACATACCTGGGAAGATTTTTTGATTTAAAGCTCGCTATTATTGAATTTATAAGGGAAAAAGAAGTACAGGAACCGAAAATTTGAACATTCGGAATGGATTCTAGGCCTCGCATTTTAAGCGGACTTCAATGCACGCTGCCCACAGTAAGACATTGTAAGGGTAGAAACGACTTAGGTCTGAAGACTATAGAACACTTGCGAAGGTTCCGAGTTCGAGTCTCAGTTCGGCACACAGTTCTAATCCGCCAGTAAGTTTTATATCAGCGCGCATTCCGCTGCAGCGTGAAAAAGTTTCGTTCTGGACTTATTTCTGTTATGATGAGGATGAAATTAACACAAAATTCTCTGAAAAAACACAGTCCAGTTCCCTAAGCTCGCGGGTGTTAAAGAAAACGTGAGATTTCAAGAATTACAGAGATAATTTCCTAAACTTTTTGAGGGCACTGGCAATCTTACATCTGTTTCCGAGATCATTTGACGTTTCAGTTGGAAGCGCCCCTGTGCACGATCGGATATAACTGATTCTTTTGCAAGGCAATTACCGTTTTAAAGACAAATCGTTTCAACGTTAAAAATGTGCAGGACGTCTTCATTGCTTTCCTCAGTAGAGTTTCCATGTCTCCATTATGAGTTTGCAAAATTGCTACAATATTGCTAACACTATTTTTTTGCGGTTCTCAAAATCTTTATAATTTTTTTGTTCTAACATTTCCGCATATTGGTATTATATTTTCTCTTCATGTGTGCTATACTAGAGGTTAAATACTTTGCATTGTATGTGAATAATGTATGAACATACATGTAAGTTGTTTATTATGTTAAGTAATTTTCTGATGACATTTCGTATTTAAAAAGATTTGTGTGTATAAACTGTTCATGTTGATGTAAATTTGACAATTGTAAGAAATGATCACGCTTAGGAACAGTGTAAGACGTAAGTGTTATGTAAAAGTCAGTGTGCTTTTGTTTGGAACGGAAATGGCTCTAGGGAGTGGAATAGGTGGCAAGGGCGGATTGGCGCGCTACCTAGAGCAAGCAGCAGAGATTGAGGCAACTCCCTTGTGGAGCAGGAGAAGCTTTGCCTGAAAATTTGCACAAAAATGCCTCGGATGAAGACTGCAAACGGCTTGCGGCATAGCTACGAGTTGTTAGGCTATTGTATGTAAAATTGAACGACGCCAAGAACAGAAATTGAGCCAATGCAGCAAGATACTGTACTTGCAGGCCATACTGTGGGTAGTGTAGTCGCCATAATTGTTCGCCACCCCCAAGCCTACAACCACCAAATAAGGTTTAGTTTGGTATTTTACTTTTGTACACTGTGAACCATTAATTTAAACTGTGTTTTATTAGTAAATAACCGTTCTTCAACTTTAAAGAATCTGGTTCACCCTGTTAATTCATCCTAATCATACACCTATGCAGGGCTTCTTCCTGGTGTTTGATTAATCCGAGTATTCTTTTTTACAGACTTATGAAGTGCCAAGTTAATATAAAGAAGCACCATTTAAATTGTTTTTGTGTAAAAAGTTGTTTTAGTTGTTAATCTGAAAGGCGTAAAGAGAATTTTAGCTAGTGTAATAACACGTCCATGCTTTAGTACATTACAGAGAAATAAAGTGAAAATGTTCTTGTTTTGTAAGTTTTCTTAACTATTGTAACGCGTTATTGTAAAAGTTTGCTTACATAAAATTCAATCAGAGTGAAGCCAAGTTATTAGAATCTATTAAATGACTATACAGAGTACAAAGAGTAATATGTTTTGAAAGTAAATTCCAGTAATAAATAGGTTTTCTGGAAGTGAAAAGTTCAATATAAAAAGTGTGTGCTTTAGTATCTAAGTATTCTAATATTTAAGTTTTTTTGGTTATAATACCAGTGCCTGCGCCAACACTGCTTACGTGGAGTAAAATTTAATTGAAGAAGCAACTTAAACAGTAGCAAGAAAGTAGGCAGAAACATTCATACTTCTGCGTTTCCAATATTTCTAATGGTTCACATGGCTCTGAGCACTATGGGGCTTAACATCTGAGGTAATCAGTCCCCTAAAACTTAGAACTACTTAAACCTAACTAACCTACGGACATCACACACATCCATACCCGAGGCAGGATTCGAACCTGCGACCGTAGCAGTAACGCGCTACCGGACTGAAGCGCCTAGAACCGCCCGGCCACCACGGCCGGATTTTCCAATATTTCACTTTTTCATTGCCAGGATAGGCTGGCGACCGTCAGTAAATGTTTTATACCCCTAAATGAACTTGGAACTGAGTTGTCCTAGCTTCAATATAATACTATTCGTACTGCGTTTCTATCTAACCGCTGGGTAAGATCTTGGAAAAAGAATTGAGTAGTCTGCTATACTTATCCATTAGATACAACTAACTGTCAAATCCTGTAAAAAGGGTAACTCTATTGATTAGCTTTTTCTATTAACAGCACTATCCTCCCATGGGGTACTTTATTAGGAAACTAAACTAAATTTTAGTAAGAGGATTATACGTGGCAACGTAGAGACAGGATTTCTGCTGTTTAGGTAAAAGCGTAGTTGTGGTATGGTTACATTTCGACTAACGCATTTGTTGAAACTGAATGAATCACAGTAAGTGGCAGCCTGAATGGGAAAAATTGTGAAATTGTCTCTGTATCTCAGTATGCGGACAGTTAGCACCATATAAAAATTGCACTATATCTTCAGCACTCCAAAAATAATTAAATAATTTTGAAAATTTGTTTCGTTTTGATCTCTGTTGTTGAGAAATGTGAAATATAATACCATGTCATACGTAATGCGACTGCACTGCCATTTAAATGCAGTATGTTTGCAGTTTCCGCTTCTTCCCCACTCCACACATTCATACAGTGTGTTGTTGTGGTGGAGGAGGTATGCCAGCCAGGATGAGCCCTATGGCACATGTGCTCGTGAGCCTAATTCTTGGCCAACCTTGAGTTACACATTCTCATCAGTTGCACTCTAAGCATTCAGTCTCGCATATCTTATACAGTCAGCAAGGGATTAGGTAATTTAGCAAATCTGGACTGCAGGTTCTCTATGTCACGCTTCTGGGACTCAAAGGAATGCTTTCACTTCCGGTAACCACCGGATTTTGGAATTCACTAAATCACTGATGCAATCTCCCAGTCTAAGGCGCTCAAATTATTTGGAAAATTTATCCCTCTATTCCGTAGTTAATCAAACTCAGGTTTTAATTAAGAATCCGTGACTACTGATGCCAGATCTGCAAGTCTAGGCAAGCAGAGCGTAATTTGCGCCTGCATGCGGTACAGCTGAGAGCGTGATGCGGCACAAACCGAAGAAACTTTAATGTCTGTTCTATTTCTGACTGTGAAGCGACGTACTGCTCGATGGCCATTCCATCTGACCGATTCGCTCTGCCGTCATCTACACTGGAGGCTCCATAACTGCGCGAAGATCTCCGATAACTCTCCGACTTCCCCATCCTCTGCCAATCCTCGGGTTTTATTCTCGTATCTCCCACCGCCAACACGACTCGGGGCTACACAACAGGCCAATGCACCTGAAACCCAAAGCCAAAAATTAACAGATTGCACCTAGCTAGACGCAATACAAATATTAAGGTATAATTTTATGTATAAAATCAGGTTGCTGGCAGTGGAAAGACGGGGCCGAATAAGAAATAAGGATTGAACGTTATTTGCGTGAAGATTTCCACTAACGCTTGCCAGCAAGTTAATTTTTCTAATTAGACCAACGGGTCCTTGACGTATTAAGATAAAACCGTTAATCGGTGACATTTTGTCAAGTATTTGAGTGAGATCAAATAGCAAAAGATTATGGTGTTAATTCAAGTACTTGCTCCCAACTCCCCAAAAGTCATTCATGGGAACATGGAATATAGTGCTTTAAATTTACAACAAAAGTTATTCTCTTTCAAAAAATATACAAATGTTGCGTTCCTATAGTTACTGTTGTTGAAATATTTACAGCAAACTTTAATAAGAGAAGCAAGATAATATGTCACTATTTAAAGTTACATGAAAATCTCTTCAAAGGTTCTCAGAAAAGAGTCTTTAAATAGGTACTCCTCAAACATTTGTTGAATGTTCAAATGGTTCAAATGGCTCTGAGCGCTATGGGACTTAACTTCTGAGGTCATCAGTGCCCTAGAACTTAGAACTACTTAAACCTAACTAACCCAAGGACATCACACACATCCATGCCCGAGGCAGGATTCGAACCTGCGACCGTAGCACTCACGCGGTTCCGGACTGAGCGTCTAGAACCGCGAGACCACCGCGGCCGGCTTTGTTGAATGTGTTTGACTAAAATACAACAGATAATAGAAGTTTACCTAAAAAAGGGGCTCATTAAAAGTGAAACGCTTCGGACATGTGGCTCGAATGGACCTGAAATAACTTAACACAAGCCAGATACGTTTCTCACCATATCAGACGAAGAATTCGCCCATCCATCATCGGAGCGCATTTTCATACAGAAAAGAAGTTCCTTGGTAGAGAACAACAGCCCTGCTAATGAAGATAAAACAAAGCTCACAATTCAGCATAGTCCATAGAATAAAGCATGGTCCCCCCTTCTGAGTGGAATGGAAGGCTCGAAATAGAGACTGCTAAGGTTCTGTGACAAGATAGGCTGCGACTTCCAAGACAGGTGCCATATGTTTGAGAACTGTGAGGTCCTCCTGCGCTGAAGCGCCAAAGAAACTATTATAGGCGTGGGTATTCAAATACAGAGATATGTAAACAGGCAGAATACGTCGCTGCGATAGGCAACGCCTATATAAGACAAGTGTCTGGGACAGTTGTTAGATCGGTTACTGTTGCTACAATGGCAGGCTATCAAGATTTATGAGAGTGTGAACGTGGTGTAATAAACGGCGCACGAGCGATAGGACACAACATCTCCGGGGTAATGGCGAAGTGGGGATTTTCCCGTACGACCATTTCACGAGTGTACCATGAATATCAGGAATCCGTTAAAACATCAAATCTCTGACATTGCTGCGGCCGGCGAAAGATCCTGCAAGAACCGGACCGACGACGACTGAAGAAAATCGTTCAAAGTGACAGAAGTGCAACCCTTCCGCACATTTCTGCATATTTCAATTCTGGGCCATCAACAAGCGTCAGCCTAAGAACAATTCGACGAAACATAATCGGTATGGGCTTTTGGAGCCGAAGGCCCACTCGTGTACCCTTGATAACTTCACGACACAAAGCTTTACGCCTCGCCTGGGCACGTCAACACCAACATGGGGCTACTGTTGATTGGAAACTGGTTGCCTGGTCGGACGAGACTCGTTTCCAATTGTATCGAGAGGACGGATGTGTACTGGTAAGGCGACAACATCATGCATCCATAGACCCTGCATCACAGCAGAAGACCGTTCAAGCTGGTGGAGGCCACGTAATGGTTTGCAGTTGGAGAGATATGGGACCCCTGATACGTCTAGATACGACTCTGACGGGTGACAAGTACGTAAGATACTGCTTGGTCACCTGGATCCAATCATGTCCATTGTGCACTCCGAAGGACTTGGGCAATTCAAGCAGTACAATGCGACACCTCACATGTCCAGAATTGCTACAGAGTGGCTCCAGGAACACTCTTAAGCGTTAAAACACTTCCGCTGCCCACCGAATTCCAATACATGATCATTATTTAGTATATCTGGGATGTCTTGTAACGTGTTGTTCAGAAGAGATCCTCCCCCTCGTAGTCTTACGGGTTTATGGTTAGCACTGCAGGATTCGTGGTGTCAATTCCCTCCAATACTACTTCGGATATTACCAGAGTCCATGCTAGGTCGTGTTGCGGCTCTTCCGCGTGCTCTTGTGTCCCTACACGATATTAGCCAGTTACTTTGGCTCTTCAGAGTAAATGGATCGGGTTTGCACTACACATCAGAGGCCGCTAGCCAGATAGCTGACTATGTACAGACGAGAGTATTAAAATCCAAGTGGCGAAATGCTAAATATTTAGAAACAAGTCCACTTAGAAACAAAGTGTCGGAGTTTGAAGAGCTACTAAAATGCTCTGGCTCTCACATAATACCAGGTAAAGAAAAATAGTTAAACCGGAAGTTTACAGCAGTGAGATTTGGAAAATTTAAGCTTAAATCGAAAGAATTGGTTAATGGGAATTGAGATACTGTATTAGATGGAGAAGACAAGAAAAACGTACCGGTAAAAAAAAAATTGAAGCTATATGTGAGATAGTTTGAGCAAGACTCATTATCAAAGGTGAACATAAAATTTAAACTGTGTACTTCTATGGACCACCAAGTCTCACCTCATGATACAACCGAAAACATTACAGAAAACCTCAGTTCCTCAATCATATTGTAATCATCAGTGTGTTCAGTCAGCCAACACTGAAATGGAAATTATGATATGGCATCGTGCTCCAAATGCATCCGTAGGCTAGGGGTAGCGTCTTTGATAAGTAATCAAAACATCCTCGGTACTGGGTTCGAAACTCACTAGCGCTTAAAATTTGATTGATAATCAGCATCGGTGGCCGAACACTTCCGGCATACGAAGTCACTCTCATTCTGGCAAAGGCCTCGTCAAAGAGGGCTGAGGAGCGGACAGAGGTACAGCGCACTTCCTTGTCCCTGGGACAGGAAACTGCCCCTAAAGGTGGAATAATCAGTAATGATCAATGGCATGAGGATGCAGAAGGCAATGGAAACCATTGCACTGAAGAAATTAATGTGTATCCAGGTGACATGTTGTAATATTTCTGGCTAAGTCAGCCATCGTATTAGGCTCCAAGAAGCTGTTCCCAGAGCAGTGGAGATGCAAGAAGTATATAGATGACGAGATGTGGTGTGAGGTACCTGTGACAGATGTTAGATTCGGTACCATTCCCGTGAGAAAGACCGCATGCATAATGCTACTGCTTTGTGATTGGCTACTGTGTTCGGAGCAAGGGCGTCAAAACGTTAAAGTATAGTTATTATTATTAGTTAAACTACTCATTGGAATGACTCCACTTTTAAATATGAATGTCTCTCAACAGTTGACTATCAATCAGTCATTCTAGAATTATTAAAAACAATTTAAATCAAAAACAGAAGACTGACGAAATTACAGACGAAGCACTTCGGAAGCGTTAGGGTCACGCCTTTTCTGGTATGGCGCACGAAGTGTTTCGGGCTGTTCGTCACTCTGGATTTGGCAGTCGAAAAGAACAGACATGTTGTCTGTCGTAGGATGTGTTTCCAATTTTCATTTAAGTTCCTGTTCGTCTTTCTGGATTAGGCAGTCGACACGTACAGTCATGTTGCCTGTGGCAGGATGTGTTTGCCATTATTCAGTATTAAAAGATTAACTACGGTAGTCATGAGGCACAGACACGTGCCACAAATAGTGTAAGGATACATTTTCGTAAACATTGTGTTTGATCATGTCCATTGCTGTATCAGAAGGTGTTGCATTAAGATCACGTAGTCTTCTCGTGTGGCTATATTAAAATACGCGTGTAGCATCCCAAAGAAGTGATACACTATTTCAGAACAGAACCTCGCTAAAAGTCAGTTTCAGCCTAAAGATACAGAACCTACGACCTGCGTGATGTTTTCTGCGCTGGGGACATCAACTTGAAGACTGCAGGTTAGTGAACTATAACAGAACCTTCGTATTCCACACAGTGCAGTGGAAACAACTAGGCGCCTCACGTGTACTGCATGCACAGAACAAATGTGCTCAGTGACGCGTCATCTGCAGTAATGCAGAGGAGGTAAAGGAGGATGATCGTTATTAACACCAACAGTCAATTCATTCTTCCTTTCTTGCCGCAATGTAGCCTTTAATTGAAAAAGTATATTGACGATCTCTCCATTGGCAAAAGATTCCGGAAAAGTCCCATATTCGGATCTCTGAGAGCTGACTGCCAAGGGGTAGGTGTCCATGAGAGAAAATTCAATAACCAACGAAATGATAAACGTTCTATGAGTCGGGTCGTGGAGTGTCAGAAGCTTTAACGTCGTAGGGAAGCTAGAAAATCAGAAAAAGGAAATGCAAAGAAGGGAAATGGAAAGAAGACAAGGATTTCTGGTCAGACGAGTGCAGGGTGATATGAACAGCAACAGATAATGGTATAACGGGAGTACAATTCGTTGTGAATACGTAGGTGGGGCGGAGAGTGTATTGCTGTGAATAGTTCAGTGATAGGGTTTTTCTTATCAGAAACGACAGCAAACCAACACCGAGAACGATAGTACAGCTATACATGCCGAAGTTGCAAGTTGAAGAAGAGGAGAAAGTATATGAGGATGTTGCAAGGATAATGTAGTATGTAAAGGGAGATGAAAATCTAACAGTCACGGGGGACTGGAACGCAGTTGTAGGGGAAGGCGTAGAAGATAAGATCAAGGTAGAGTATGGGCTTGGGACAGGAAATGTGAGAGGAGAAGGACTAATTGAGTTCTGTGATAAATTTCAGCTAATAATAGCGAATACTCTGTACAATAATCACAATAGGAGGAGGAAACTTGGAAAAGCTCGGGTGATACGAGAAGATTTCAAATCAAATGGTTCTGAGCACTATGGGACTTAACTGCAGAGGTCATCAGTGCCCTAGAACTTAGAACTACTTAAACATAACTAACCTACGGACATCACACACATCCATGCCCGAGGCAGGATGCGAACCTGCGACCG